>NC_050580.1:233576359-233606359 GCF_011100635.1 Trichosurus vulpecula
TATATGTCTGAGGCTGGATTTGAACTCACAAAGATATGAGTCTTCCTGACTCCAGAGCCAGCACTCTATCCACTGTGACACCTAGCTGCCCCTATACTAACTCTTACATCTGAAGAATCCAACTTCATTCAGCATTCATTCAATCAACATTTCTCGAGAACTACTCTGTGGTTTTTCTGTCTTCTTATATTCTCTCTCTCTCTCTCTCTCTCTCTCTCTCTCTCTCTCTCTCTCTCTCTCTCTCTCTCTCTCTCTCTCTCTTTCTCTCTCTCTCTCCCTCTCGGTATACCACACTGGCATACTTACTGCTTACTCAACATAATTTTCCATCTTCCATCTTTGTTTTGTGTTTGTGGGGTTTTTTGTCTTTCATTTTCGAAGAGGACCACGATGGTCAGGGAGATGACAACATGACTTGAAGTTGACTTTGATTTGAGTGAGAGAGGGCTGCGCAAGGTCACCAACCTCACTTTCTCCTCCAGAGTCATCTGGGTCCAGTGGCCAGATATTCATAAGGACAACTGGAGATGTCCCAGGATGCACTGGGAGACACTGGCCCTTTTAGGTTAAGGTCTTTTCAGGTTCTCACTTTGAGTGAGGTAATGCCTGTTTTTTCTAATTAAAGGAACCATCCCTTGATCCCATATCTGTAACTTTACCCTGGATGTCCCCCATGTCTGGAATGTTCTACCTCTTAGTTTCCCAGAATTCCTTCAAAACTCAGCTCTAAGCCCAACTCCTTTCTGCATTTTCTACATCTTTCCTGGTTGTCCCTCCCCAACCTCCAAGCTGCTAATGCCTTTCCCTTTCTGATTACCTCCCATTTACTCTATATATAAAAGATGGTGCTTCAGTTGCCTCCTAAAAGAAATGAGGGATTTTATGAGACAGAGATAAGGAGAGTGTGCATTCCAAGCATGGGAGACAGCCAGTACAAAAGCATGGGGGCAAGAGACAGAGTACCATATGTGAAAAAACAGCAAATTTTGGCAGTCCCTTAGATTACAAGTAATGACCAACCAGGTTAGAAAGACAGATTGAAGCCAGATTGAGTAATGGTTTTAAAAGCCAGAGGGGAATTTATAATAATAGTTAATATTTAGCTGACATTTATGTAAGACTTTGAAGTTTGCAAAGCATTTTACATATTATTATTTCATTTAATCAGTTTATATTTTATCCCAGAGGAAAAAAAAGGGAACCACAGAGTTTATTTAACAGGAGAATGATATGGTCAGATCTGTTGCTTCAAAAAAATCACTTTTCAGCTCCATAGAGGCTGAATTGGAATTGGGAAACACGAAAGACAAGGTGCCCAATTCATAAGCCACTGAAGGTCTGAATTGAGGTGGTGGCTGTACGAGCAGGGAGAAGGGGTCAGATGCATGAGAAGCTGTGGAAGGAGGAACAGCAAGATTTTTCAACTAATGAGATAAGTGGAGTCACAGAGGAGGAAAAGTTCAAGATAATGCTGAGGCTGAGAACCTGGGAGACTCAAAGTATGGTAGAACTCTGTACAGGAATAGGTCAGTTCAGGGGAGGGTTGGGTTTGGGGGGAAAGGTAGTGAATTTTAAATAGGTGACACAAGGGATCTAGTGCAGGGAAGTCATAAAGACCTGAGTTCCAATCCTGTCTCAGATCCTTCTGAGCTGTGTGACCCTGGGCAAATAATTTCATCTATCAAAGTCTCAGTTTCGTTGTCTGTAAAATGGGGATACAAATAGCACTTTTCTCTTAGGGTTGTTGTCAAGATCAAATGACATAATATATGTAAAGCACTTTGTAAACCTTAAGGCAGGCAGCTAAGCAGTGAAGGGGATAGATCACCAGGAAGACATCCTCCTGAATTCAAATCTAGCCTCAGACACTTACCAGCTGGGTGACCCTGGGTAAGTTACTTAACCCTGTTTGCCTCAGTTTCCTCATCTGGAAAATGAGCTGGAGAAGGAAATGGCAAACAACTCTAGTATCTTTGCCAAGAAAACTTCAAATGGCTTCACAAAGACTTAGACACAACTGAACAGCATCCAAACTTAAAGTGCTACATAAATGTTAGCTATTATCATTTTGGACATAGTGAATTTGAGATGTCTCTGGGATATCTGGTTTGAAATGACCAGTAGGCAGGTGTTGATGCAGGACCAGGGCTCAGGAGAGAGTAGTGAGCTGGATATGTAGCCGTGTAAGTTGTCTGAAGCTGGGTATGTAGATATATGAGTTGTCTGAATAAAGAGAGGTGATCAATGAACCCATGGGAGCCAATGAGGTCACTGAAAGAGAGGGGAGAGAGAGACAAGAAAGGTCCAGATAGAGCTGTCTGTTAACCCTCATGATTGAAGGAGTGAGATTCCTGATGAGCCAGCAAATGAGGTTGAGGAGGAGTCATCAGATTGGTAGGAAGAAAATCAGGAGAGAGTATTGTCACGAAAACGCAGGAAAGAGAGGCTATCCAGGAGGAAACCATGTTCAACAGTGTTAAATATAGCAGAGACGTCTAAAAGAATAAAGAGAGAGAAAAGACGATCAGACATGGCAATTAAGAGTTCTTTGGTAGCTTTGGAAAGAGCAACTTCATTTAAGAGATGAGGTTGAAAGACGGATTGCAAAGGACTGTGGAGTAAGGAGAAAGAGTTTTTCGAGGACTGTGGCAGAAAAGGGAAAAAGAGATCTAGGACGCTAGCTTGAGGGGACAGAAGCATCTAGCTTTAGACTATTTTTTAAGAATGAGAAGACCTGGATGTATTTGAAAGAAGTAAGAGAGGAACCAGTGGATAAGCAGAGATCAAAGATTGGAGGAGACACTGATAAAGGGGACAATATCCTGGGGAAGATGAGAAGGAATGGGCTCTAGGGCAGATGAAGAGGGGTCATAGTCATAGACTGTTATGATTCACATATCATAGCCTGGTACAAAGGAGGGAAGAGGGGCAGCTAGGTGGTGCAGTGAGTAGAGCACCAGCCCTGGAGTCAGGAGGACCTGAGTTCAAATCTGGCCTCAGACACTTGACACATTTACTAGCTGTATGACCTTGGGCAAGTCACCTAACCCTAAATGCCCTGCCCCCCTCAAAAAAAACCTTAAAAAAGGAGGGAAGAAAGAGGTCACCACCATTTTCCAAATCTCCTCAATTTGTAACCTCAGTCCTATCCTCATCTCCTCCTTCTCTCTGACCCCACAATCCAATCTTGCCATTTCTGCATCTGCAATATCTCTTGCACCCAGCCCCTTCTGATGCTCATAGAGATTTGGACTAACAATTAGGTCACTTCAGAACTGGGCTGAAAGAGTAGTCCCTAACATACAGATGCCACACTGAGGAAAGTTTGGTATCTCAGCAGCCTTCTTACCCTGGAAGATCCCTCTGCATTGGAGTCCCTTCATCTAGCTGGTCAGTTATTCCTGGAACCCAAGCAAACCAAAATCATTCTTTCATTCCTCTCCCGGCTCTATTCTTGACGTTTTTCCTCCTTCCCACTTTACCCACTTTGAGCTCCTTTTTATATGCTGTATTTCCCATTGGGTAGCTAGGTGGCACCATGGACAAAGCTCTGGGCTTAGAATCAGAAAGACTCATCTTTATGAGTTCAAATCCCGGCCTCAAACACTTAATAGCTGGGTAACCCTGGGCGAGTCACTTAACCCTGTTTGCCTTAGTTTCCTCATCTGGAAATTGATCTGGAGAAGGAAATAGAGAACTACTCTGGTATCTTTGCCAAGAAAACTCCAAAGTGGGAGCACAAAGAGTTGGACATGACTGAACAACAACACATCGGCTCTACGGTGATTCTGCTACTTTATCCTGTAGGTAAAAGAGAACCACTGGAGGATTTTATCAGCAAGGATTCCTGAAGGATCTAGAATAGCCAGATAAATAAATAAAAGTATCTGTCGTTAACCTAACTATTTCTGCTTATATCATTCCTGTGTCCAAAAATCTTCAATTTCTCTTTCTTGCCTACCAAGTAGAGTCTACACTCCTTTCCCTGTCATTCAAGGCCTTCCAGAACCTGATGCCACCCTTCATTTCTGGACTTATTTCACATTATTTCCATCCCTGCCATTCTATCTAACAACCACACTGGGCCATTTACCCGTGCCCCCCAAGCTACACGCACCCTGCTACTCATGTATCTTCCCATTCTTTACCTGTCAAATTCCTACCCATTCTTTATAGCCCAATTCAAATGTCAGCTCCTCCATGAAGCCTTCCTTAATCATACCTGTCAATAACAACTTCGCCCTTTCAACCTTGTAAGTCATTTGTTCTGAATTTGAATTTTTGAAATTCCTTAAATTTGATCATAATAGCTAACATTTATATAGTACTAGCTATGTAAGTGCTGAGTCTGGAGTCAGAAAGACCTGAGTTCAAATCCAGCCCTAGACACTTACTAGCTGGGTGACCCTGAGCAAGTCACTTAACCCTATTTACCTCAGTTTCCTCATCTATAAAATGAGCTGGAGAAGGAAATGGCAAACCCTTCCAGTATCTTTGCCAAGAAAACCCCAATGGGGTCAGGAAGAGCCAGACACAACCGAACAACAACAAATACAGTACTTTAGTGTTTGCAAAGCAATAATAATGATAATAGAATTTATATAGTGCTTTAAGGTTTACAAAGTACTTTAGATTACATATATATATTAGATTAGATATAAATTTATTTATATTTTTATATGTATACATATATTATTTATATATACTATCTCTTTTTTTCTTACAGTAACCCCGTTAAGTAGTTTATATCATCATCACCATTTCAGAGATGAAGAAATTGAAACTAAGTGACTTGCCCAGGGTCACACAGCTGGTAAGGATCTGAGGCAGGATTGAAACTCAGGTCTTCCTGAATCCAAGTCTAGTGCTCCATCTATTGTTACACCTGGCTATAACTCATTATCTTTTCTCTCTCTCCAAACCCACCCCTCTTCCAAGCTTCCCTGTTTCTGTAGGGAGCTGGCTGCACCAGGCTTCTGGATTCCAAGTCCAGTACTCTATCCACCCCAGCACAGGGCTTCCCATCATCTGTTTTGTGTCTTATTCACCTATTAGATCATAAATATCATGAAGGCAGGGACAGAGACTTATTCTAAACTTTACTTCCAATACTCTGCACCCAGTAGGCACTGAATAAACGAATGCATGAATGAATGAATTCCTCCCTGAATTTGTACTTTTCCCATCAGTATCACAGTCTTTGATCCTTTTACTGTCTACTGTTCTCCCAGGCTCTTGACCAAATCAAACACTACCCAGACGTAGAAACCTCAATGATGAGAGTCAACTCCTAATACTTCGTAATCCTACTCTAATTGCATAATACACACACACACACACACACACACAAAACCACACAGGCAGGAGTGCACACACACCCCCCACGCACGCACATACGTGCCTATGGCTCTAGATATGATTGTTGGTCTGCTTCTCTCTCTCACCCACATCGTTCCCCAGGCTCTGACAACCTGTCACTCCCAAGCAGTGACTAGGACGAAGGTGTTAGAAAAGACTGACTTCTCTAAAGAGTCACAAGAGACTGGAGCTTCCAGTCATTTCCTAGTCTCCTCTCTTTCTCAGTCTGTTTGGTAGTGAATTCAATTTGAAACATACCCAGGGTGCGGTATTGTCTCTTTCTTGCTGGCACCAGCTTGGGGGAGGGAAACCTGCCACTCCAAAGTCCAGATTCAGTGTTTCTGTTCCTTTAACACTCGGCTTCGGAAAAGAAAAAGGGAGGAAGCATGTGAGAAAAAGATACCAGTTGCCATGGAGACAGCATCTCTGGTATTGGTGCATCCAGTAGGTGGTGGTCACCTATTAGCTGTGGGGCAGACTATGTTCCTGCAAAGATGTTGGCACTGGCTTTGGACGAGACAACTGTGACTCTCCTGCCACCTCCCCCAACCCAGAGGCTTCCTGTTAGACTCTAGGAGACCCACAAGGCCCTGGAGAATAGCAAACAATGCAATGAACAGAACTCAGTATAGTCTTAGAGGGAATAAGAAAGAAGTGCTCAGCAATCTAAGGCCGTAGCAACACAGGAAAAGAAGGATCGCTTGGAATCAGTACAGAAACTAAGGGTATAAAAATTGTGTCAGAGTTCAGAGTTCTGGTTTTATTGGCCTGGTCTTCTATCCTACAGTCACTTAACTGCCATCTGCTTCAGTTTCTTCATCTGTAAAATGGAGCGATAATAGCACCAAACTTCCAGGGTTATTGTGAGGATAAAATGGCATATTTGTAAAGTGCTTCTGCAGATCTTACAGTGTTATTTAATGCTAGTGGTTGTTGTCATTCCATAGTCAGGCTCCCACCTCCTTCCGGACGCTTCCTTAATCCTCTTGCTTTTCTAAGCCCACTCCCCCAATATTTGGATTTTTCCTGCAAGCTTCCAGATTTGAAACTTGTAGTTTTCTAGCTGATAGGCGCCTCCCTGCCAAGGGAGTTCCACCAAAAGGTTGGAAACCAACCAGACACATTCAAGTAGGACTCCCTCCCATCCCTGCAAAATGCCTACGCGGCGCTGATTTGGGAGCTGCCATGACGAGCTCCCACCCCTAGATAGGTGAGCTGTCTTAAGGCAGCAGGGACTCAAGAATCCTAAAACGCTATACTCTCCCAAGACCTAAAAACCATTGGGCTAGAGGTTTCAAAATAATATTGTTGGTATGGATCTCTTTCCTGACTCTTCCCTCTCCTAGGAGTGGGTAGCTCTGCCCCCTTTGCATCAGAGTCAAAATCCTCCTGCTCTGCAGTCCTATCCTTATTTTGGGAGTAGTAGTCCTATCCCTAGTATGTCAGAGTTGAAGCCTTCTATTTTGGAAGCGTCAGTCATGGCCACAGTATGAGGGTTTCATTGGGCTGTCCTAGTACTCTTTCATGGTTCTCCTTGCCTCTTATTTCTTTGGCTGTCTCCAATTAAGCTGTGTGATCTTCCTTCCTGGACCTTTCCCTAAGCACTCCAAATAAAGAAAGACTATTGCTTTCACACTCATCTAAGACTTTAAAGTCCCTCAGCAATGGACTCTGGCAGGTAGACATATGGAAAACTCGGATATTAAAAGGAAAGCTCTAGAGTAGAGAGAACATCGCCAAAGTTGCTGGAATTATTTAACCAATCCTCCTGTACCTCTCCCTACTTACAAGTTCACAGAAACAGATCCTTGGTGTTCAGAAATACTAAAAACATCCATTCAGATAGGAGACAGCTCCTGAATCAGAACCCACTTCTTCCCTCTCTGCTGCTATGGTGCCATAAGTGGGCAATTGAATCTCACCCATCATCATGGAATTCCATGGTTCTGTAATTATTTGCTGGGGAAAATATGGTGGAAAGAGGCTTAGGCCAAGAAATCAAGATGGTACTATCAGGATGAAGAAAATGACTTAAGAATTCTTCTCTTTGAAAACTCTTCCTGCAGGTTGCCTACTCCTCAGGGTAGACAAAGCTGTCAGAGCAAAAACTAATCCTCGGTTCTACAAATCCTACCATATAAAGGGCTTAGTAGGACGTAGCACAATCTGTGTCAATGTGGCACAGTGAAAAGATCATTAGTTGATTCCAGAGTCAAAGGATCTTGGTTCAAACCCTGCTTTCATTTTATTTTATTCATTTTTTATTTATTTTTCATTTCAATTCATTTTATATATTCATTTATTTTTATTTATTTTATACATGATCTTGGGCTTGACTACATTTTTTTCATCTATAAAATGAGAGGGTTGGACTGAGATTTCTAAGGTCTTTTCTAGTTCTGCATCTATAAACCCATTCATTCTATAGACAAAAAAAGTGCAGACAAGAGCATTGATTTTTTCTGATGTCACACAGGTTGTGTCATGACTGGAATTTGAAGCCAAGTCCTATATTCTTGTCACTACATCACACTACATCCTTTGATTTTCCCCACTTTTGATTAAAATTCTTAAGTAGTGGCTCCCCAGTGTCTGTGATTAGGAATCAGTAACAAAATTCCACATTCATCCTTCCCTTGCCCCCCCCGAACCCCCTCCACGCTCTCACTTATTGTGAATAATAAATGTTACCTTCCCTCCAGCCCCAGAGCCAAGTTTACCTCTCCAATGTCCTCCTGTCCTCTGTCCTCTTTCCCTTTTTTCTCTGCAAAGAGATGTCAAATACTCTTTAGAATCTCTCCTCTCAAGTTTCTGCAGCAATGTCTGAATCTAGGGACCATATAGTGACCCAAAGTGAGTTTCAACTCTTGCTCTTTTCAAGGAATGTTAGATGTAGACATAAGGTGTGTGGTGTCCATGTAGGTTATGTATATGTACATGGGATGTCTAAACATATAAACAGGTGGCCTGAGGGGTTGGCATGGATAGATATCTAGGAAATCTTGCCTAACCCTCACCAAGAAAGACTATGATTCCTGCCTTGAGGGGAGTAAAAGGGACTGTGAAGCTGATTCTCCTCTGAAAAAGATGCTTATCATACTACAACTATATTCATCTGCTCCCCTAAAAATTGCTAGTCTAAAGACACAATTTTAGGTTCGAGATACTTTCCTGGCCACTATACCATAAAGGGAGAGAGTATCCCAAACTTATAGCCACTGGCTTGGCTCTTTCCTGCCACATGCTAGTTATATAAAAGACCATCACAAATAGTGATTAGCAGGTTAACCCATTTATCAAAACAGATAAACAGAAATTGAAGAAATGCTACAGATTAGAAAATACCAGAAAATATACGAGTGAGTGAGTTCTTTAGATGAGAGGAAGAGGAGCTCAACCAAGAGAGGCTCCAATCTCACCAAAGGAGAAATTCCCAAGGTCTCTAGGGAGGCAGGCTGGAAATCAGGGACGTGTCAAGGCATCAACATCCCCTACATGCATGCCACTTCCAAAGACTTTTTTTTCTTTTTCCTCACTGGAGTTGGTCCTGAAGACAGTCTGGAACCATGTGTGTCCTCTCAAAAGAAGAATGAAGAAGAATATTTCCCTTCTCCAGAGCTCTCCCACCAACTCCACCCTCACACAGACTTGAGGCATTGAGTCATCCTCATTCTCACCACCAATTAAGAAAGACTTAGGCAAAGTATTCCAGGCTTGAAAGCCAGATTACATAGATGGTTTTGTTTATCTTGGGAGGGGGAGGGAGGGAGAAATCTCTTCTGAGTTCATGTAACAAGTTGTGGACTAGTTAATGGGATACACTGAAGCAATGGGCAGCTCCCAAGGACAAGACTTAAAACTGGGGCCGGGGGGGATGAGACTTTGCAAGAGCCTGGCAAAGAAAGCAATAGGCCACTTTGTCTCTTGCCTATCTCACTGCCTCCACATCTCAGCCCATGAAAGAATCAAGCAGACTTTTTCATAACATTTGCTGTTGCTAATTTCACTGCCCCCCACCATACACACACACTATGCATTGTACTCACCCACAGAGAACGGATCAGAGTGATGTGAAGGAAAAAGAAATGGATTTAGAGTCAAAGAACTGGACTACCACATACTGCCTGTGTGAACTTCAGCAAGTTGCTTCTCTTTAGCCTCAGTTTCTTTGTCAATAAAATGGGTTAATAATTATTCTAGCAAGCTGGTCAAGTGGCCAGGGGTATGTGAATTCAAATCCTCCCCCCTCACACATACTGGCTATATAACTCTGGGCAAAGCACTTACCCTCCCAGTGACCTGGGTAACTCTCATATAAACTGCAGGGAAGGTGCTGGCCTGAATTACTAGAGTTTCCTTACTCAGGAGTTCCCTAGGCCACCGGAATGAAAGGTTTAGTCCCTCTCAACGACTATCTACCTTGCAGAATTGACATGAAGATCAAGTAAGATAATCTATATAAAGTGGTCTATTAATGGAAAAGCACCCTAAATAGGGTGTGTGCCCAAGGAAAAGGCGGTCAGCCAAGAGGCAGCTATTAAATACTTATGTACCAGACAAAGGAGAGAGAGAGAGAGAGAGAGAGAGAGAGAGAGAGAGAGAGAGAGAAGAGAATAGAAGAGAAAGGAAGGAAGGAAGGAAGGAAGAAAGAAAGAAAGAGAGAAGAGAAGGGAAGAAAAGAAGGGAGGGAGGGAGGAAAGAAGGAAGGAAGGAGAAAGAAAAGAGGGAGGAAAGAAGGAAAGAATAAAAGAAGAAAGGAAGGAGGGAAAGAAGAAAGAAGAGAGAAAGGAAAGAATGAGAGAGGAAGAAAGGAGAGACGGAGGGACAGAGAAGGAAGGAAGGAAGGAAGGAAGGAAGGAAGGAAGGAAGGAAGGAAGTAAAGAAGTAAGGAAGGAAGGAAGGAAGGAAGGAAGGAAGGAAGGAAGGAAGGAAGGAGAAAGAAAGGAGGGAAGAAAGAAGGAAAGAATAAAGGAAAAAAGGAAGGAAGGAAAAAAGAAAGACGACAGAAAGGAAGGAATGAGAGAGGAAGAAAGGAGAGAGGGAGGGACAGAGAAGGAAGGAAGGAAGGGTGGGTCACTGAAGCATCTTTTTTTTTAATGGAGAGAAAAGAACAGAAGGCAGGCCAGAAAGAAGGCCAGACAATCAACATAGATCTTAGAGGTGGAACTTATTACATACTTAAAAAGAAAAGCAACTTGTACCTAATAGAGAGCTGCAGTTTCGTGTAAAGTTTTCTTGTTTCATGTGTTGCGATGGCCCAAATAGCTTCTCACTGGGTGGCCAGCCAATGGGTGATGTACCTCTCTATTATTAGCCAAATTGGTCCCCAGAAAATGGACTCCATCTGTTACTGGAGTCACGCTGTAAGGTTGTACAGCAAGTTTACCAGAATAGGCCAGAATTTGTGTTCCACTGGTACAGCCTTCCAGAACCCAGGGTTGCCTCCACACCATCCAGGATGAGGCAACAAATTAGAACCTCAGAGAGGACTTTTATGACCCAAACTTCCCCAGAAAGCAAAGGACCAGTTTTTCAATACTAACATTTTACCAGTGTTGCTATAGTACCAGGAGACATGGAACACTACTGCCTTAAAAAAGCTAAAGATGATCATGGCACAGAGGACAAGGGAGAGGCACATGATTAATATGATAAGTTTGTAACAGAAGTCCTGTGAGGAACTCAGAAGAAAGGTGGTGGGAAGAGAGACAGACAGACAGACAGACAGACAGATGGAGAGGGAGATAAGTAGGTAGGTAGAGCATTTATTAAGCTCTTAGTATGTATAGTTGACGTTCAGTTGTTTTTCAGTTGTGTGTATCGGACTCTTTGTGAGCCCACTTAGGGTTTTCTGGGCAAATATACTGAGTGGTTAGCCATTTCCTTTTCTAGCTCATTTTACAGATGAGGAAACTGAGGCAAACACCTTTAAGTGACTTGCCCAGCTAGTGAGCGTCAGAGGCCAGATCTTCCCAAGACTTCCAGAGACTCAGGTCTTCCTGACTCCGGGCCCAGCATTCTATCCACTGCACTACCTAGATGCCCCCATTATGTACCAGGCACTGTACTAAGCACTGGGGACACATATATAAGCAAGTAAGATAGCCCTTGTCCTCAAGAAGATAACATTCTAACAGGGAGGAGGGAAGGAGAAAGCAGAAGGGCAAAGGCAGAAAGAGTGGCACTTTTTGGATCATGGAGATTCAGGCCCAGGAAAGATAAGGAAAAAGCTGATCTCTCGGGGCCATGGGATCCAGGGGCAAAGTCCAGGTCACCAATGGGGGAGGAGATAGAGATGAGTTGAGGTGACATGGAAGACAGTGGCTTCAGGCTTTACTCATGCTAGGGCTGATGTCACTCTAGGTCACATCAGAGGCATTCCATATTAATGAGTCCCATGCCTAAGAAAAATGTTCTCTCCAGTGCTGGTGGAGGCATTTCCCCTCTTTCTCTAGCACCCCACCTCTATTCCCTTTGCCCCGTGCCACCTGCTGCCCTGTTATGGGGACAGGTACCAGAGCTCAGTGCTGGATCTGCTCTCTGCAGCAAAGTGCTTCGCCAACATCTTTCTTCCTGCCTCACCCTCTTCCACCCAGCTCCTGGCTTAGGTCCCCATGACCTCAACCCCTTGTGATAACTTTGGCTTCTGCTGTTTGGTTCTGGGTGAGTTTCTGATGAGGAGGGGGTTGGGTCTGCAAATGTTCATGGGACGTAAGACAGGCTGGCAATAGCACAGACAGCCTCGTTGGTAAGAGGGTGGGAACCCTGTGACACGCAGCTTGGCCAGTTTGAAAACTGCTGCTTTTGCTGCTTGAAGCCCAGAATAAGAACACAAACCCTCAAAGAGTTGGACAAGAGGCTATGAATCAAAAACCAAGAGCTGGGAGGGGTCTCAGAGCTTATTTAGTCTTAAATCTTTCATTTCATAAATGAAGAAATTAAGGCCCAGAGAGGTTAAGACTTGCCCAGTCTCATAGGCAGCAAATAACAGAGCTAAGATTCAAGATCAGCTTCATCATCTCCAGCTTCAGACTTCTGAAAAGGCAAAGGCCACACTATCCCACACTATCTGCACTTTTAAACACGAGGGATAAGAGTTGAGTAGGAACACAGATTTAGACCAGGGCACCTAGTGCTGCAGTGGATAGAGCACTGGGCCTGGAGTCAGGAGGACCTGAGTTCAAATCCAGCCTCAGATACTTACTAGCTGTGTGACCCTGGGCAAGTCACTTGACCCTGTTTGACTCAGTTTCCTCATCTAGAAAATGAGCTGGAGAAGGAAATGGCAAATCGCTCTAGTATCTTTGCCAAGAAAACCCCAAATGGGCTCACAGAGAGTCAGGCACGACTGAACAACAACAGATTTAGACCACAGAGAGCTCCTGGTTCAGCCTCCTTATTTTGCAGACGACAAAAGTGATGCCAATGAAGAATTGACTTGCCCAAGGTCATAGATTATGAAAAAACAGAACTAACTAGGATCCTTAGCACAAAACCCAGGTGCTTTTTCCACTACACTCCATCAATTGTTACCCGTTAGCCAAATCAAGCGCTAAGCACTGGGGATACAAATAAAGGCCAAAAAAAAAAAAAACTAGTCCCCACTCTCAAGGAGCTCACAGTCTAGTTGGGGAGACAACACACAAACCACTATGTGTAAACAAAATACACAGGATAAATTGGAGGTAATCATCACAGGGAAGGCACTAAGATGAAGGAGGGCTGGGAAAGCCTTCTTGCATTATCTCTGGGAATTCTCCCCACCAGCTTTGGGGATGTTAAATTATCACTGGAGGCTGGACCTGGTCAAGATCTTAGAGATCATCTGATCCAACCCTGCATTTTACAGTTGGGGAAACTGAGGCCCAGAGATGTTTGTTGACTTGCCCAGAATCACACAGGTCACTCCATTGTGATCCAGCACGTGGCACAAACTAAGTGCTTGAGAAATAATTTTTCATTCATCACTCTACTAGGTGCTAGGAGAGACCCAATCATAAGAACATAGATTTGAAGCTGGAAGGAAAACTTGAAGATCATTAGCTCCAACCCCCCTCATTTGGTAGGAGACAGATATTAAGTGACTTGCCCAGGGCCACACAGCTAGTGAGTATCTGAGGGAGGATTTGAACCCAGATCTTCTCACCTCAGAGTCTAGCACTCTACTACATCATGTTACCTCTTGGATTCCTTCATGGAACATATTGTCTAGTAGAGATACCCCAGGCCATTTCCAAGATTTTAAAGTCCTAGCCATGCTGGTACAATGAGTATACATGGCTCTCTTCAAGAATTCAGTTCTTTAGGAGTCTGGTTCCATTAGTATGGACACTCCTACCAATACAGATCATAATCTCACTATGTCTTAGCAGAGAGTCTGAATGAGTTTCCATGACAGAAAATGGAACCTGGGTTTCCCAGCCCTCCTTCATCTTAGTGCCTTCCCTGTGATGATTACCTCCAATTTACCCTGTGTATCTGGCTACTCTGAACAGAACTGCTGGGGCAGCTAGGTGGTACAGAGGAGAGAAAATTGGGCCTACAGTTAGGGAGCCCTGAGTTCAGATATGGCTTTATTAGCTGTGTGATACTGGGAAAATCATTTAACCTTGGTCTGCCTCACTTTTCTAATCTGTAAATGGGAATGATAATAGCCCTATCTCCCAGGGCTGTTGTGTAGATGCAATGAGGTCTGAGGATGCTGTCTCTCAAATTCAAGAGTTCCAGAGTTCAATTTTTCAGGTACAATGGGGAAATTTCTTTGGCTTGACTAAAAGTATTTATTACAAGGTTTTCTTTTCTTTTTTATTTAAATGTAGGGGAAGAGGAAAATGGGAGAAAGAGATTTTTCAACAGGGTTGTCGAAAGTCATTGATACACTTTTTCTTTTTTCTCTCTTTGGTAAATGGTATGTTATTTTTCCAATTACATGTAAAGATAGTTTTCAACATTCATTTTTTTAAATAAGATTTTGAATTCCAAATCTTTCTTTCTTCCTCCCTCCCTTCCCCCATCTCCAAGGCAGCAAGCAATCTGATACAGGTTATACATGTTCAATTATGTTAAACATATTTCCACATTAGTCATGCTGTGAAAGAAGAAATAGAACAAAAGGGAGAAAAACACAAAAAACAAAGAAAGTGAAAATAGTATGCTTCGATCTGCATTCAGACTCCATAGTTCTTTCTCTGGATGTGGATAGCATTTTCTGTCATGAGTCCTTCAGAATTTTCTTGGATCATTGTATTGCTGAGAAGAGTTAAGTCATTCACAGTTGATCATGATACAATGTTGCTGCTACTGAGTACAATGTTCTTGTGGTTCTGTTCACTTCACTTAGCACCAGTTCACGTAAATCTTTCCAGGTTTTTCCGAAATCCACCTGCTCATCATTTCTTATAGCACAATAATATTCCATTACATTCATATACCACAACTTTTTCAGCCATTCCTCAATTGATGGGCATCCCCTTAATTTCCCATTTTTTTGCCACCACAAAAAGAACTGCTATAAATATTTTTAGTACATGTGGGTCCTTTGCCCTTTTTTATAATCTCTTTGGGATACAGAACTAGTAGTGGTATTGCTGGATCAAAGACTATGCACAATTTGGTTTCCCTTTGGGCATAGTTCCAAATTGCTCTCCAGAATGGTCAGATCAGTTTACAACTCTACCAACAATGTCCCAATTTTCCCGCAACTTCTCCAGTATTTATAATTTTCCTTTTCTGTCATGTTAGCTAATCTGATAGGTGTGAGGTGGTACCTCAGTGTTGTTTTAATTTTCACTTCTCTAATCAATAGTGATTTAGAGCATTTTTTCATATAAGTACAGATATCTTTAATTTCTTCATCTGGAAATTACCTGTTCATGTCCTTTGACTATTTATCAATTGGGGAATGACTTGTATTCTTATAAATTAGACTCAGTTGTCTATATTTGAGAAATGAAGCCTTTATCAGAAACACTGGCTGTAAAAAATTGTTCCCAAGCTTTCTGCTTTCCTTCTAATATTGGTTGCATTGGTTTTGTTTGTGCAAATTTTTTTAACTTAATGTAATCAAAATTATCCACTTTGCATTTCATAATGTTCACTATCTCTTGTTTGATCATAAATTCCTCTCTTCTCCATAGATCTGAGAGGTAAACTATTCCTTCCTATCATCCTTTATGTCTAAATCATGTACCCATTTTGACCTTATCTTGGTATACAGTGAGAGATGTTGGTATATGCCTAGTTTCTGCCATACCCATACTATTTTCCAGTTTTTCCAGCAGTTTTTGTCAAATAGTGAGTTCTTATCCTAGAAGCTAGAGTCTTTGGGTTTATCAAACGGTAGATTACTAGTCATTGACTACTGTGTCTTATATACCTAACTTATTTCACTGATCTGCCACTCTATTTCTTAGCCAGGTATATCATTAAGGCAGAATTCATGATTTCAAAGAAAATCATGAATACGCCTGAATGGTCCAGAATCCCAGGATATAAGGAATTCTCTAAGTAGAAGGCAGAGGAGTTAAAGCTCCAAAGTAACAGACCCATGCACCAGTGTCCCCAAGTCAATATCCTGGCAAGAACCTTCCAAAACCAATATGCCCATCTCACAATAGTGACCAGGAGGTTACAGAAAAATGTTATGGCAGCAAGCCAAGCCATACTGGTGCTTTCCCCCAAAGCTAGGGCCCTGTAGTAAGAAGATTACCCACTGGCCTCAAGCTCTTGCTCAGCACTCTCTGGTCTGCACAAGGGTCAGTCCTGTTTTCAGTAGCACCTGCTGCCACTGCCGCTGCTTCTGCTACTGCCACTGCCACTGCCACCGCTTCTGCCACTACCACTGTTTCCGCTGCTGCTGCCACCACCACTTCTTCTCCTGGCTCCACTACATCTCAATCTCCAAGCTGTGTTTTCTCCTTTTATGTAGTTGCCAGACGTCATCCCGTTGACTAGAACGTCATCTGAGCAACCAGAACTCAGGCACCTACCATTGGCTCCAGTCTTAGCCACTCCCCCTAGGATCCTGAGAGCTCACCCCACCCCCCGAAGTCTATTCAAATGGGTGGGAAAGATCTTCTCATTTACTGATTGCCTTTATACCAGTACCAAATAGTTTTGATGATTGACACTTTATAATATAGTTTTAGATGTAGTACAGCTAGGCCACCTTCCTTTGTATTTTTTTTTCATCAATTCCCTTGATATTCTTGACCTTTTGTTCTTCCAGATGGATACACTTTTTCTAAATGCTTAAAAGAGAACCAGAAGGAAACACAGACAAGCAGGACGGCTTTGCAAGTTACATGTTGAATTTCCTGTATATTGATGTAACCTATACACTCTAGGCTTACTCTTCTCAACTCACACTTACACCAGCAAGTCAGGCCCCCAAAGTAACTACTCCTTTTCCCCTAAGGGTTCTAAAGGTTAACTCTGAAAGGCTGGAGGTATCTTTCATTGTTTTGGTATTTCTGATTACTTCATGATATCATTGTCTCCTATTTGGCCCATTCAAATTTTCAGAGAATTTGTTGCTTGGGCAAGGTTTTGTACCTCTTGTGCCAAGCTGTTAATTCCCTTTCCAATTCTTTCTTTCATAGTTCTTAATTCTTTTCCAATTTTTTTCCTCAAGCACTCTCACTCCATTTATAAAAACATTTTTAACTCTTTTTTTAAACTCTTGCTTCATTCATATCTTCCAAAAATTCTAGTTGAGTTTGTGCCCAAGCTGTGTTTTTCTCCGAAGCAATGCTTGTATATGACTTGGAGTCATTCTCTTCTGACTTTGCATCTTGTGAGTCCCTGCCACCACAATAGCTCATTATGGTGGGGTTCTTTATTGGTTTATTCATTCTTCCAGCCCACTTCCTAACTTTGGCTGGGCTTTGCCATACTTTTGGAGGAAAGGCCTGGGCTGGCCCTCTTATTGCTCTTTTGGGGTATTCCAGGATCTCAAGGACAGGCTGGGGACTTGAAAGCTTTAAGTATTCCAAATGGGCTCTGATAAAAGGGAAAGTCTGACTGCTGTCCCCCTAATCTGATCTCTGCAAGTTCTTGACCTGGGTTTGGGTCTGCGCTAATGTTAAATGCTTCTGGATTCCATCTCCATCAGCTGACTGGAAAGCTCTGTTGGTTCAAAATGGCAGAATTGTAGGCTCCCCTTTGGTTTTGGTTATTTCTCTGCTAGGCTAGATGCTTGAAGTGAAATTTCTGCTCTAAGATCATTAGGCAGAGTTAAAGAGTTAAAGCTAACTAAGATCGAGGTCTGAGCTGCATCTTTGCTGCTGCTCCTGCTGCTGGCTTCTGAACTTTCTCCTTTCTCCATATGCAGCCCAAAGCCTCCCTCCCTGGGAAAGGCCAGCTCACTGCATGAGCAGATCTCCTTTTCATTCTACCCTGCACCTGCAACCCAGGACTAGGTGATGGGCAACAAAGCTGCTCATGGACACCTATCCCCATTGCAATGCCCTGTTGTGGGTCTAGGACCTCCTTTGGTGTTAGTGCACAACCTCTCCATGGGTGCTGGAGTTCTCCTGTGCCCATGCTTCTGTCTGACCCTGTCCCCTATGTCAACAGACCCTTCCATCTCCCTGAGCTGAGCAAGACAAAAGACTCACTGTAACTTTTTTTGGATTTCTCCATCAGGATTCTATCTGGTGTATTTTACAGATCTGTTTGGAGGAATGGTGGGCTGGAGCTCAGCTGTGTTGCTTCCTTCTGCTCTACCATCTTGGCTCTGTTCCCCCTTTCTAATGTTGCTCTACTGGTCACTCTCCAGCTCCCCCAATCCCCCTCACCAGGGATTAAAGCCCCAACTGGCCATTTTGACCAGTTGAACTCTCCTCAATATCAATTAAACAATTAATATCAATTAGTTTTTACAAAAGGATATTTACTAAGAAGATATGGCAGGAACTGAAGTATATAAACTTCCAAACTAGAAGCCCACTTTCCTTTCACACTTCTGTCCCTCGAGAGTATACTCACACTTAAAGAAGAAGAAATATTTCCCCAACCAAGTTCCCTTCTGGGTGTGGCATAGCCAATAGATTAATCCTTCTATTGCTCACAGAACAGGGTGCATTGAATGTCTGGCTGATCCCCTGCTGTGCCAAGTCAAGCAGCTTTCCAACCAAGCAGGGCTGGCTCCTCCCAGGGCTTGGCTACTGCCACTACCTGCTGCTATGAACTCCAATTGCTGGGCCTCCATGGTTCTTCCAACCTTCCAAAGCTTCCAAAGCTATAATCTGCTCTGTTCTCTCTTGGCCATTCATTCATCCAAGATCAGAGAAAAATAAATGCGACAAAGAAAATGCACCACACATTTGCAACCACATGATGGCCAGGTGAGATTGAGGGCCCAAATCCCCTTCCTAACCCAGAAACCTATAGCAATTCTCACCTCCATCATCATCAGTTCCCACTCAGCAGCCAATGAAAAGACTTTCCATTATCATAGTAGATTGACAAGAAATGCAAGATACCTGCACATGCTCTGAAACAGGGAGGGAAAGGGTCGTCCTTCCTGAATCGCCAGAAGCATCCAACATGGGTTGATACCAGGAGTTTGCTAGTAAATGTTTAACAACTTTAACAACTTACCATTGGGGGTGGGGGGGACACATATAGGCAAAACATGCTTTTAAATTTAATCTACATTATTTTTTAAAGTCTCAACAATCAACAAAACAATCAATCAAGCCTCAATTTGTAGCATTTGCTGAGTTTTGAGATGCAATTGTACACACTGAAAATTTATTTTTATAAGTATTTTATTTTATCCAATTACATGTAAAGACAATTTTTAACATTCATTTTTTAAAATTTTAAGTTCCAAATTTTCTCCCTCCTTACCTCCTCCTCCCTGAAACAGTAAGCAATTTGATATAGTTTATGCAAGCACAATAATACAAAACATATTTCCATACTAGTCGTGTTGTGAAAGAAGCTGCAGGCCAAAAGGGGAAAAAAAACAGTAAAAAAAAGGAGAAGGAAAAAGAGTGTGCTTCGATCTGCATTCAGACTCCATAGTTCTTTCTCTGGATGTAGATAGCATTTTCCATCATGAATCTTTTGGAATTGTCTTAGATCATTGCATTGCTGGGAAGAGCTAAGTCATTCAGAGTTGATCATTGCAGAATATTGCTGTAACTCTCACATTGAAAATTTAACCATCACCTCTGAGAATTGGTACGAGCTGGTTTCATCACATCTCTGATTGATACTAGAAAATTTTGTACATATTCTAAGGACTGAGCCTTCACTGGCCAGTATCCACCTATCCCCATTATCCCTAAAGGAAAAAGCAAGTGTATGCAGTACAGATTCAGTTTCATGTACAATCTTTTTTGTTCTACTTTGTGGAAATGCTGTTATTATTTGATGGGTTTTTTAAATTCAGTTCTTTTTTCCAGAGGATGAGTGTTCAGGCATCAGCCTCCTAGAGAGATAAAACTTCCTCCGAAATCTGCTTCTTGGAGAAGAAGGCAGCGGAAAGACTAAAGCCATGCCATGAGACCTGAGCTTTGCCAACCCCAAACCCCACCCACCCACCCACCCACATCTGTTATTGCTCTGACTTGTTCAGGCAGTGCAGGTTCAAAGTGAATGGAGAATACCATTCAACAAGCCAAAATGTGGCACACACATAGAACACTGGGCCTGAAATAAGGTATACCTGAATTCAAATGCAGTCTCAGGCATTTACTAGCTCTGTGAGCCTGGGCAAGTCACTGAATCTCTATCTCATTTTCCTTAGCTGTAAAACACAGGGATTGGGGGTAGATCCAAAATAGGGCCTCTAAGGATCCTTCCAACTCTTAATTCATAATTCTATGACTTTGTTATATATATTTGGGGAAAACTTTGATGTAAAGTATATCTCAGCTTCATTTTAGAGATTTTCCTGGTGGGAGAAATAGGAAAAGAAAGAGGGAAACATCCTCTTTCAGGATTCAACTCTCAGGATCAAATCTAGTCATATGGGTCTAGAGTCCCCAGGTCAGGGAGAGGAGGTGAGGACACACATTACATCTCTAAGATCCTTGAAGGCAGAATTCAAGGTTTATTTTTCTTCATATCCCCAGTACCAAAAAGAATATTTTAATAAGAAATATTTAAGTAGGAAGAGAATCCTCTCCTATAGCCAAGACTCCTGGATAAAGGATCTCTCACAAGAGTTCCCAACGTCTATGTGGGCCTTTTTCTGCTAGGATCAGGATGCTGGGAGCCTCTCCCCAGGCTGCTCTGTGAACTATGGGTCCTCACAGACACAATGATTCCAGGCACCCTCAGCAGAGTTGCCATGGTATCTTGTTCGGTTACTCGTGCGTCATAGCAAAGGTTTCTGGTGGACTTGCTTTCCCCCTCCCCAAGTGGTTGCCATGGTTTCTGGCCAACCTACTGTCATCATCACTTCCAAGTAGATGGAGGGTTTCCCTGTGATTTGACTTTGAGCCCACCCCTAGAGTCAGGAAAGACTCTGCATGACAGGGGCCAAGATATAGTACAATGCCTTAAACATAGTAGACACAATTTATTGAATGAATGGCAAATGAATGAATGACTCCAGTGAGAAGAAGATGGCAGTTCTTCTCAGCAAGGCACGCTGTAACTAGTCCTTTCTCTTTCTTCAACCTAAAACATAAAACTAGGAAAACCCACAGAGCACTCCTGGAGGAAGAAGAGTATTGGGTGGGGGACAGGAAATAAAAAAGAAATGATGATATTCAGGAGTTTAATAGTTAGAGAAACAAAACACACTGACTGAAATAATTTGACATAATTAGCAACCTATGTCCACATGTTGTACAAGACTAAATATGGTCAATTCTAAAAAATTGTTATTGATATATTCTGATATTTGACATGTTGTTATCGATATATTTGGCTTTATATCACCTTTGTTTCCGAATATATTTCTCCTCACCCTCCTCTCCTACTCAGAAGCCATCCTTTGCAGAAAAGAAAGGAGGGGAAAAGCAGTTCAGCAAAACCAGCAAACACATCAACTGACAATTTATACAACATTCTACTCCTAGCTCTCCATCTCTGCAAAGAAGGGAGAGGAGAGAAGTAGATTTTCTCATCTCTCACTCATTATAATTACACACCATTCAGTTCTGCTCTTTTATCTATTTGCCTTGTTATAGTCACTGAGTATATTGTTTCCCTGGTTCTACTCGCTTCATTCTGTATCAGTTCGCGTTCTGTCCCACAACACAGGGTTAGCCCATCGAATTAGGGCAATTAGCACTGTGCCAGGAACTTAGTAAATATCCACCCTTTGCTTATATCTCTCGAACTGAACAAGCACAGATGGCTGAAGCTGTGAGGGACCTCAGAGATTATAGGATTTATGGTTGAAAGGAGCCTTGGAGAACATCCGGTCTAACCTCAGTATTTTAAAGATGAGGAAATTGAGGTTCAGAGAAGGCAGAACAATTTGTCTGAGCTCACATGGGTACTAAGAAGCAGAGCTAGGCCATTGGGGAATGGCTGAACAAGCTGTGGTATATGAATGTAATGGGACATGTAACAGGACGTACGATGGGACAATGTATTGTAATTAAGCTATAAGAAATGTTGAACAGGCTGACTTTGGAAAGACCCGAAAAGATTTACAAAAACCGATGCAAAGTGAAGTGAGCAGAAGCACAAGAACATTGCACCCAGTAACAGCAATATTGTGTGATGATCAACTATGAATGACTTAGCTCTTCTCAGCAATACAATGATCCAAGGCAATTCCAAAAGACTTATGATAAAGAAAAAATGCTATCCACGACCAGAGAAAGAACTGATGGAGTCTGAATGTAGATCGAAACATACTATTTTCATTTTTATTTTTTTATTTTGGTCTGTTTCTTCTTTCACAACATGACTAATATGGAAATATATTTTACATGATTGCACATATATAATCTATATCAAATTGCTTACTGTCTAGGGGAAGAGGGAGGTGAGGAAGGGAAGGAGAAAATTTGGAACTCAAAATTTTTTCGAAGTAAATCTTAAAAATTGTCTTTACATGTGATTGGAAAAAACACTATTAAAAATTTTTTAAAAGCAGAGCTAGGATTCAAATGCAAGTTTTCTGGGCCTGGAATCAGGAACACCTGAGTTCAAATTCAGCCTCAGACACTTACTAGCTGTTTGACTCCAGGCAAGTCATTTAACCTCTGTTTTCCTTACTTTCTTCAACTGTAAAATAGAATAATATGAACACCTACCTCACAGGGTTGTTGTGAGGATAAAATGAAATATTTGTGATTGTTTTTAAAAAGCACTTAGCACAGGATCTGGCACATAGTAGGTGTTGTATAAATACATATTCCCATTCCCTTTCCCTTTCTGACTTCAAATCCAGGGCTCTTTGCATCACATCCACATTGGGTCCAACTTCCCAGGTTACATATTTAATGACTGCTTTGCCAGGTTTGTCTTTTCTTTAGCCTTCTCCTCTTTTCCCCACCTGAAAGACAGCAAAAGAATGGAGAATATTTGTGACTTGTGAAGTCTTGAGGAATTAAGGGAAAGACCAAAGATTATGCAATTTCAAGTTGTGTTGGGGAACTTCAAAACAGAATGGATTGCATACAGGAGAACCTGAAAATGAAGCCATCCAGGAAGCCAGCTTGAAATGCAGCATAGGTAGAAAAATTGCTACTTACTTTCATGAGACCCTGGGGGTGGAAAGGAGTTGGGTGGGGAGCTCATGGTGAAGTAGGAATCACCAGAAAGACATTTCCCCTCCTTCCCCCAGGGACTTTTGGGGATAGAAAACAATCTCCTGAGCAAGGTATTGAGCAGGAAGCAACTGCATCTCTGTAGGAGCAGGGAGTAAGGTGGTTACCATTCACCAGATGGCAAGTCTAGCCCTTTTCCCTCTTTATGACTTTAATATGGGGGCACGGAGGGAGGGAGGGGAAGCAGTTCCTGTTAACTCTCCTCTGCAAATAACTTCTAGGCATGAACAACCTGTTGAAGAAAATAAAGACCTCAGAACTTAACCAGAAAGACTGCAACCACTTTGAAGTTGAGAGTTCAGACCTTACTAGAAGTGAGTTTCCAGCCATTCAGAAGTTTTACTATTTCATCTCTGTTTCTAGGCAGTAAATATATTTGAAAATATATTGCAAGTGTGTATTCACTGGGGTGACACAAAGTTGGGAAGAAGAATCTTCATGGAAAGGGAGATGGAGGTACATTTATAAAATACATTATGATAATCTCCACTGCCTTTTTAACCCTAGAACTGGGTTTCAAATAAGGCAGGACCAGGGCAAGACACTGCGAGACTGGGAGCCATGGGGAAAATCTAAGTGGGTGTGTAAGATCCACTGAAGGTGGCCTGGGGTGGTGGTTTGAATTTAGTGCCCCTCAGGGTAGCTTATGAAGAAGTTTCACTGTGAGAAGCAATTCCAGCACCATGCCTGGGAAGCAGCATGACCTTGGGTAAGTAACGTCACCACCCTGAGATTTAGACTTTTCATCTGCGTAAGAGTGTGCAGGTATTTCTCCTTTTTACAGAAGACCCTACCTTACATGAGCACTCATCAATGAAAAAGAACTGCCATCTTCATCTCACTGGAGTCATTCATTCACTCGCCATTCATTCAATAAATTTCATCTACTATGTGTAAGGCACTGAATGATTTCTCAGCCCTTGTTATTCACAGTCTTTCCCGATTCTAGGGGTGATGATGCTACTTGCCTGAGATCATAATGCTAGTCATTGGCAGAGCCCTGAAAAAACCATTGTGTTAAGTATATGAATAAGGCCTAGACCTGTCATTTATGTCCCTAGTATAGAAAACTCCATCTACAAGTGAAGGTTGGGATGTTCTCTGCATTTTACAGCCAATAAGTCGCCCAGCTCATCAACTGTACTTTGTGCCTAAGCAAGATTATTTTGATATTTGTGTGAGAGATGAATCAGAGAGGGAGAAATTAATGTCTAAGAGAACGATAAAGAGGCCATTAGATTAGTCCAAGGGAGTTGTGATGGCAGCCTGAAATTAGGTTGGTAGCAATATGAATGGAGAGAAAGGTTTTGAGAGACGTAGAGTGAAATATAGTTCATCCTGTGTGGATAGATGTTGTCAATGTACAATCGATGAACTTGGCAACCCATTGATGGGGCCATAAGGCAGACAGGAGAGCAAAGGATGACTGAGAAGGCACAAACCTGGGGACCGAGAGGATGCTGGTGACCTCGACAGAAATGAAGTGTGGAGGAAGGGCAGGCTTGGAGAGGAAGATAGGAAGTTACACTTGGAGCATGTTGAATTTGTGACGTCCTGCAGGGCGGTGGTGATACGGAACTGGAGTACTGGAGAGAGATTAGGGCCGAATATATCAAGTAAGGCACTATCTAAGTAGAAACAATAATTGAATCCATGGATGCAGATGAGTTCACTATCGGGCAAACACATAATAAGGAGGAGAATCGCTTGAAGGCCTGCAAAGCAGTTCCCAAACACCATCTCATTTTATCCTCACAATAATCCGGAAAGGAAGGGGCTATTCTTATCTCCATTTTCCAAACGAAGAAACTGAGAGAGACAGAAGTTTAAGTGATTTGCCTAGAATCACCAAGGCTAGTAAGTGTATGAGATGGGATTTGAACTCAGATCTTTCCAGCTCTACATCTAGCACTCTATCCATTGTGCCACATAGCTGCCTCTGTAAAGAAGAGAAAAGGGCCTGGCTGATCAATATCTGAATCAAAGATCTTACAGTCTATTGGGGAAATAACATACCAACGTAGATATCTATAATACACAATATTACAAATGCATGAAAAATGTGTTGCATAGTAGAGGAACTGGGAGCTCCACTGCATAAGAACTAGAAGTAGAGGAACTGGGAGCTCCACTGCATAAGAACTAGAAGTAGAGGAACTGGGTTCCAATCTCAACTTTGTGTGCCTGTGTGATCTTGGGGAAGTCACTTAACCTTTGTTAGCATCAGTTTCCTCTTCTGTAAAAAAAAAAAGGGGGGGAGGAGGTCTGGCATAAATTATGTCCCTTCTAACTTTGAATGAATGATACTAGTAAGTTCATGACGAGGATGATGAAGATGAGAAGGATGGCACAGAGCTTATTGGTATTCAAAATTAGGGCAACATTTAAAGCAGGGTCATCCAAGCGATCCATTTGTTACACTTGTTGAATTAACCATAGATTTAGTAAACTGACCCACCAGAATAATCATGCTAGCCTCGCTTGCTTCTGAATTGTCAGATGAGAACTCTTTACGCTTCTACCATCTTTGTCCCTAGTCCCCATTCCAATTCACTCTCTTCCCACACCCAAGTTTGACATCCAACTCAATGGCTGGGGGATAATGGTTTTCTGGGCTGAGCACCTTCCATGCAACTCTACTCTAGGGAATACCTGTCATCTAAAGATCACATCAAAGACTCTGCTGACATCCTTGGTTGTGTCCTTCCCCCATCCATTCTGAAGATATCAGCTGATAGCGTTGTTCAAAAAGCAAAAGCTACCCTGATGATCTTCTTCCTGAGTGCTCCCATTCGTAAGTGTTTCCAGTTAAGTTATATTTGTGTTGTTCAGTTGTTTCTCAGTCATGTCCAACTCTTCGTGACCCCATTTGGGGTTTTCTTGGCAAAGATACTTGACTGATTTGCCATTTCCTTCTCCAGCTCACTTTACAGATGAGGAACTGAGGTAAAAAGTGACTTGTGCAGGGTCACACAGCTAGTTAAGTGTCTGAGGCCAGATTTGGACTCAGGAAGATGAGTCATCCTAACTCCAGACCCAGTACTCTATCTACTGTGCCATCTAGCTATCCTAGGTTATATACCTTCCCTTAAAATATATGAAACAAAGGCCTGTTGCTTTCAGCATTGGATGGCTGGCCTAATTCTTCTGGAATGCCCATTTTAGGTCCCAAAACCACTGCATCAGACTGTGACAGAGGCAAATACCCAGTTGTCACAAAGATGGCAAAACCTTACTGAGCAACATTGGTATAATGGTAATAGATTCTCAGGACCTGCTGTTAGTACCCTATGGAATCAGTTTCCAAAGTGGAATTAGAAGTGGAATGTACCATGGCAATGATACCCAGTATTGATCTCAGTCAGTTAATAACATAGCCTGAGTATGTATATGTAGGGTTGTTGAACTAGGTATCGTGGGGCAACATTAGAGGAAAAAAAGACCTCGGTGAGCTCACCAGCTTTAACCACCAGGTGGCACTGAGAGCCATTCACTGAGGAGTCCCATAAACACCCTGGCTATTTATGAATGCCCTGATGGGGTGGAAGTGCTGACTAAGCTTCATGCTCACTATGGTTACCAGGGAGTAGGCAGCCTTATATTCCCCAGATCTACCTCTCTCAGTGGGATGGCATCAATTTGTTGTGAAGCGGTGTGTGGATTTATGGATCTACCAATTAATCAATCAACAAGCATTTATTAAGAGCCTAGTATGCAGTCATCATCACCGACTGAAATATGCTGTAACTGTGCTAGGAACCGAGGGAACAAAACTCAAAGGAAAATGGTCCCTCTCTTCAAAAGAGTTAATCTTCTGACAAAGGAGACAACATATGTATATGTAGGGGATGGGGGATAGGGAATGTGCCTGTAATTTCATTAATATAGAGAATTCACAGATGAGGAAATTCCCTCCACCAATACAGCTTGGCACCCCCTCTACAAATTATAGTCTTAGAGAGTCTGCTAGGGCACTGAGAAGTTAAAGGACCCACCCAGCATCATATATTCAATATGTGTCAGAGACAGGACTCGAACCCAGGGCTTCCTCCTAGCCATTCTGGCCATGATGTTTGCCTTGTAGCCATATAGGTATATGCCACACGTATGCAGAATACGTTTAAAGTAATTTGGAGGAGAAAGGCACCAACAGCTTTGGGGATCGGGACAGACTTCACACAGAAGGTGGCCCTGGAGCTCTCTCAAAGGAGATGAAGGATTCTAAGAGGCAGAGGTGAGGAAGAAGTATGCTCCAGGCATTGAGATCAGCCAGTACACAGACATACAGAGAAAGGAAATAGAGTGTCATATTCCAGAAACAGCAAAAAGTTGACTGGACCATGGAGTACACGAACAAATGAATGAGCAAATGTTAAGCCCTTACTAGGTGCGAGACACCTCGCTTAACTCCACAGCAAGTAAGCAAAACAGACCCTGACCTCAAGGAACTTATATCCTAATAAGGAAGAAAATACATTTTGGGGGGTGGTATTAGCTAGGTGGCACAGTGAATAGAGCACTGGCCCTAAAGTCAGGAGGACCTCAGACACTTGACATACTTACTAGCTGTGTGACCTTGGGCAAGTCACTTAAGCCCAATTGCCTCACCTCCCCTTTCCAAAAAAAAAAAAAAAAGAAAGAAAGAAAAGAGAGAAAGAAAAGAAAATACATATACAGAAGCAAAAGTTGGAAAGTGGGTGTATGTCCCAAGACATGTGACTTGGAGATGACCCAAAAGCGCTCCTAGACCAAAGGAGATAAAGTGAAAGCTTACCAATCATAGCCCAGGGAATGCAGGGTAGGAATTCTGAATTCTGGTGAATGAAGGGGAAGGAAGTTGGGGTATAAGCACCATAGTTTAGAGAGGGCTAAAATGTAACAAGGTAGGTCTGGGACCAGTTACAATAAGAACTCACCTTAGTCTTTTCCTGGACCAGTAGTCTGCAAACTTTTTTGATCTGTACCACTATCAATAAAAACAAAAATAGAGCATGAACGTCTAATATACATATATTTGCTTATTTATAAATTGCATAAATGTACTCTTGTACTGATAAAAATGCACAGTATAAAACTTACACAAAAATGGAAATTAAAAAGGATGAGTTAAAAATGAAATAGTGAAATAATATTTGATCCTAGAGTCAATAGGAAGCTATGGAAGTTTATTGAGTAAGGAAATGATATCACCAGATCTGTGGTTTGGAAAAAAGTCACTTTGGCATTTTTGTGAATGATTGCTCATTCAGAGAGGGAGTCCGATTATGAGGCTATTCTGAGACCCAGTAAGAGGTGATGAGGACCAAAATTAGGACAGGGGAAGTATGAGGAGAGAAGAGACAGATGTTGAAGAAGAAATGTCAAGAAATGGCAACTGATTGGATAGGTAAGGGGTTGGGGGGGAGCCTGAGGAGCCAAAGATAACATCAAGGGTGTGGAGTCCCCAGGTGACTAGACAGAGGTTAAGACCCCCAACAGCAATAGGGAAGTTTAGGGGAAAAGATAATTAATGATATCTAGACCATAAGCCACACAGGATGCTGTGTGACTCACTCTTTCCCACCCAAAACAAAAAGGGATAGGACTCTTACAGGGAACTGCCTTCGAGCACAGAGCACACCTTCGAAGGGTGCCTACTACAGCCATGAGGTCAGCTGGGGAACCTGCACACCTGCTTTGGATGATGATCAGTTTAGATTACAACTGACCAGAAGCCTGTGCCCAGCTCAGAAGCAGAGTCTGGAAACTGGCATGGCCAAGGGAGGGCGCTGAGTGGTGGAATATTGAAAAGATAAGCTAGGGTGTGGTGGGGCTAGAGACAAACCCCACAATTAACTATCATATCAACGGTGGGAGATGACCCATTTTCCCAGCCTACTATTGATTTATAACACCTCCCCACCCTTGGAGTCAGGCCTTTGGAGACCCCTAAGAGGATCTCAAAGGTTATTTCTTGCTCTAAATAATCCTAGGATCTAGGATCTCTCTGTTTTTTAAGACATCCCCAAAATTCTTTGAGCCTGAGCTTCCTTATCTGTAAAACTAAGGGAGTTGCTAAATCTCTTCTTATTCTCCAAGATTTCTTCTCCTCCCCATCTCCCCCATCTCCCCATGTCTGTCTCTGCTTCCCTTGTCACTAGGCTCTGGAAGTGTTGATATCAAATGACTTTTAACCCCAGAGGAGATTGAAATGCTTCTCTGACTTTCAACAGCATTCACCCTCACTTCTCCAATGAAAACACAACTCAGAAGCAGTAGGAGCATCTCAAGATAGGGGCGTGAGAAGGAAAATGCTTCCTTGTGATGCTGTTCACGTCCACCGGGTGTCAGTATGAATCTGAAGGAACGGCTATTGGGGGTGCAGCTTTTCGGTCTGCAAAACTTAAAGGCCCCTTGCGTTGGGGGTTTAGTGTCCAGTCAGAAAGGCATCTCTAGAACTGTAATTAGGACTTATCTACATGGATTGGAAGTCAGCCTACATCCTAAGACACCTCTCTAAAATCAACTGGGCTTCTCATTTCATAGAGAAGCACCTTGCTTAAGAGGATAGAGGATCATGAGAGATGATGTAGCCCCAGAATGTCACAGTCACCTGCCTCTTCCTCCTTTTCCTCCTCTTCCTCAGCTATCTTAGCTGGCCTTGTCACCCAACCTCACCCCTACAGAAGCTGTAGCTCCTGCTGACCCCCAGTGATGTGTCTGCTCCTTCCCTTCCTGGCCTGCTCCGGCACACACCCATCAAAGCATGCCTTCTCTTGGGTCTCCTTCACTGCAGATTTCAGTGGGATTTCCTCCCTGGCAATAGCAAATAGAAAAGCAGATAAGAAACAGATAGATTGAGACCAAAAATGAAGCAAATAGCACCCTGGGTATAAAGTTAGAGAACTGGCTTTGA
>NC_050580.1:233911359-234126359 GCF_011100635.1 Trichosurus vulpecula
TCATCTCTGGCTGCTTCCAGGTCTTCACTAGCCACTCCATCCTTAACTCTTTGTAATATTACCTCCAACCCAGTCCTCCTACTGATACTGTTCTCTCTGAGTTTATCAATAATCTCTTAGATGCTAAATCTGATAACCTTTCCTCAGACCTCATCCTCCTTTACCTCCATGTACCTTTGGACACTGATCATCTTGGCCTCTTAGATGGATCTCTCCGCCCTTGGCTTCTGTGTCACTGTTTTCTCTTGGTTCTCTTTAACTTTGACCATCAGAGACTCACTTTACCTAGATTCAGCAAAGCATTTTGTCTTAATGTATATTTGGGAAAGTTCAGAATAATAAGGAAAAATGGAGCACACAACAAAATAGTAAGGGAAGCCAGCTTTATTACAAGGGCTTTTTTCCCAGTCTGTGGTGTTTTTTCAGACTCTCTGACTCCCTTTGGGGTTTTATTAGCAAGGATACTGTTGTGGTTTGCCATTTCCTTTTTCAGCTCATTTTATGGATGAGGAAACTGAGGCAAACAGGGTGAAGTGACTTGCCTAGAGTCACACAGCTGGTAAATGTCTAAGGCAAGATTTAAACTCAGGAATATGATGCTAGCTGCCCACTGAGGGTACATATTTATAATATATTGGAGGCAGCTAGGTGGCTCAGTGGATAGAGTGCCTGGCCTGGAGTCAGGAAGACCTGAGTTCAAATTTGGTCTCACTAGCTATGTGACCCTGGGCAAATCACTTAACCTCTGGCTGCCTTAATCCGATAGAAAAGGAAATGGCAAACAACTCCAGTACTGTTGCCAAGAAAACCTCATGGACAGTATTGACATGCTGTAGTCCACAGGGTCACAGAGTAGAACATTACTGAATGACTCAACAACAACTTACAACATGAAAGACAGGGAGGATGGTGGAAACAGGTCAGAACTACTGGCCCGGGTTGGAATTGGGACCCAGTTAGAATTGTGTGCACTCTCTTAGGGTCTTAGAGGGAATGGGCATCCTAATCAATAAAGTCTAGAAGGTTTTTATAGCATGGTGTTTTTTTTTAATCTAGACAAACCAGGATTGGGGGAAAAAGCAAGTAACTTAGACCTGGAGACTGGTGCTGATTTCATGCTAGTAGGGTGGTAGGGAGAATCCTTGGGAATTGGCAGCTAGTTGATATTTAAATTCCCCACCATTGGGAAAGGGACTTTGAGCCATTGCTGTTAGTCTTAATCAGGCAGAATAGCTCAGGGATTTTGAGCCTTCCTGGAGTTTTTTCTTTTAATGGGGTAGGGAGGCTATTGAGGGTCATTATAAGATTCAATGAAGTAAATATTCCTTTGTTAAAGCTCCACTGTTACATGTCTAGAGATTGCTTTGTGTATGTATGTATGTATATATATATGCATATATATACATATATATATTTACCTGTTGTCTCCCTGATTATATTATAAGCTCCTTGAGAGTCATGACTGTCTGTTGCCTCTTATATTCCCAGTGCTTAGCATAGTGCCTGGCACATAGTAGGTACTGATTACTGATTATTGAAGTCCCTCATGCTATCTTAGTGGACAAAATGGAGATCCCATTTCCTATCTGGATCATCATTCATTTCCTGTCCCCTAAGCATCAGGATCCTCTAAGGCTTCTATCCTCTCCTTTTGCTGAGTAATACTTTCTCCTTTAGTAATCTCATAGAATCTCAGAGACACATTAAGAGGCCATCTAGTTCAATACGAAAATCCCCTTGAAGACCTCAAGTGAAAGGGCACCCACTACTTTCTGAGTCAGCTCATTCTTCTCTTGGACAGCTTTAGTGGTTACAAAGCTTATATCTAGCTTAAATATATGCCTAAAAGGCTTTAAAACTGCACAAAGACTTTTGGGACATTTTATATCTCTGTGACTTCCACCTATTACTTCTAGTTAGGCCATCTGGGGTGAAGCAGAGTTAATCTCTCTTCTGACAGCCCTGTAAATACTTGAAGATGGCTTTTAGGTTTCCCCTAAATATTTCCTCCTCCAGATTAAACACCCCAGTTTGTTCAAGCAATGATCACTTGGCATGATCTTGAGATCTTTTGCCATCTGGGTATTCTTTCTTGAGATGCCCTCCAGTTAATCAGTGTCATTCCTAAAATGTGGTGTACAGACTGAATATAGAATTGCAGACATGGTTTGACTGGATGTACACTGTACACTGCCAGGACTAACTGGGCTTTATGGGAGAATCAGACAATCTGGTCAACGCTAAAAGCAATAGATCCTTTTGTGTGGAGTGCTTAAGGAAAAGTCCAAAAGGGAAGGCTGCATGGCTTAACTGAAGAGATCTATAGAAGTAGGAGTCAAGGACAACCAACGAAGGGTAACAGAGGAATCCAATGAACTCCTCATACTGTGCCCAGGACTGATGCCTCCAGACTAGTACAGCCTCTCATGATGGGTCTGGAATCTCACTTCTAAACTGGGGTAGTCCACCCAACCCTTCCTTACATTTGGGCAAGGACAAACTTCCAAAGTGGGATTGGGATGGAGCAGGGGAAAATACAATCAGGGATGTCCCCAGGTGCCTTGGGCATGGTGATCTTTTTAAAAAATTTAATATTTTAATTTTCCCCAATTACATGTAAGAACAATTTTAAACTTCATTTACAAAAGCTTTCGAGTTCCAAATTCTCTCCTTCCCAACTTCCCTCCTTCCCCTGCCCCCTCCCCCATTAAGAAGGCAAGCAATTTTATATAGATTATACATGGGCAGTCATGCAAAACATATTTCCATGTTAATCATGTTGTGAAAGAAAACAAATAAAAAATAAAGAAAGTAAAGGAAAAGTGTGCTTTGATCTGCATTCAGACTCCATCAGTTCTTTCTCTGGAGATGGATAGCACTTTCATCATAAGTCCTTCAGAATTGTCTTGGATCATTGTATTGCTGATAATAGCTAAGTCATTCACAGTTCATACAATATTGCTGTTACTGTATACAATATTCTCCTGGTTCTGCTCACTTCACTTTGCATCAGTTCATGTAAGTCTTTACAGGTTTTTCTGAGAGCATCCTGCACATTAGTATTCCATCACAATCATATACAACAACTTGTTTGGCTATTCCCCAATTGATGGGCATCCCCTCAATTTCCAATTCTTTGTCACCATAAAAAGAGCTGTTATATATATTTTTGTACATATAGGTCTTTTTCCTTTTTGTTTTTTATCTCTTTGGGATATAGACCTAGTAGTGATAAGGCCATGGCAGGAAAAGAGAGTTTTGTTCCTAGGATTAATTTGTATGGATACTGTCATTTTTACAAGTGGGTAAAGGAGGCAGCTAGGTGGCTCAGTGGATAGAGCACTTCACCTGAAGTCAGGAAGACCTGATTTTAACTGCCCTCAGGCACTTACTAGCCATGTGACCCTGGGCAAGTCATTTAACCTCTGTTTGCCTTAATTCACTGGAGAAGGAAATGGCAAACCACTCCAGTATCTTTGCCAAGAAAACTCCACGAACATTATTGGCATGCTATGGTCCACAGGGTCATGAAGAGTCAGACGCAACAGAATTACCAAACAGTTCAAATGAGGTTCAAAATCTCTGTGGCTTCGTCATTCGATTAGTGGCATGGCTAGATCTGTACCCAAGTCTTTTAACTAGAAGTCAAGTGCTATTTCTACTTTGCTGGCCCATCAAGTTCACTGATTCATTTTTTAAAACCACTGTTGCTCACTCTTTTCAAAGACTTAACCAGACACTTACTGGGCCTTACTTGTAAGGAGTGACCAGGAACTGAGTGACTGGATTTAGAAATCTATTAAGGTTTTCCAGTCACATCACAATTCTGTCCTAGAAGGCCCCAGTCTAATCAATGTGCCACATTTCTAGGGTTTACTGAATGTAATCACTGTCCTAATGCTTGTTGGGGTGGGAATCTTTTCTTATTGGTGGAGGATGAATGCCCTGCCCAGCATGAGGGGTGGGTCAGAGAAGGCCAAAGGTTATAGTTAGGCAAAAGAAAAATGAAAGAGTTCTTAGGAACAACTATTTGGCTTTGCTTTACTATCTGTTCAAGCAATCCAGTCACGCAGGATTTATTCCCTGAACCATGTTGGCAAGGTAAGGTTTTGCAAAATGCCATGCTTGCAGAAATGGCTCAGAGCCTCCCCCTACTGGCAATAGTGAGCAACATCAAGTGCCTATCTGCTCAGTGTTAGCAGTCCGTACAGACAGCTCTTTACATAAGTGGACCATTTCACAGACCTCTATGTAAAGCGATTTTTACATAACTACAATTTGCCCCAAACATGGGGAAGAGAAGGAGGCTGAACCAAGGGTCAGGAGTAAGAAAAAGAGTGCAGTACTGTACAGTAAAATTAACATGGGGTTATTTTGGAATGATGATTTCTTTTAGAATTCTTTACATAAAGTTGAATTTATATAATGTGAATTTATCTAAAGCAAGAACTGTCTATATAAATCTGCTTTTGTGGTTTAGAATAGGATCAGGGAATATTAGAACTGAAGGGAAACTTGGAGCATAGATTTTTAGAGATGAACTGGATGACAGAACATTGAATTCTTTAAAAAAAAACTTTTTTGATCTCTTGTTTTTAGGTCACTTTCATTTCCCAGTATAACCCCCCCTACCACTAACCAAAAAGTCATCACTTGTCACAAAATTAAGAAAAATAATCAATTCAGTAAAATTAACCAACAAATTAATCAGCTCTGACAGTATATGCTGAGTTCTACGCCAGTAGTCCCCCACTTCTGCAAGAGGATTCTCATATCTCTTCCTTCAGGTCCAAGTTTGGTTGTTATAATTTACACAGCATTCAGTTTCTTTCGTGGTTGTTCTTTAAGTTTACATTGTTATAATTATTATGTATGTTATTTTCCTAGCTCTACTTCACTTTGCATTAGTTCATACAAGTCTTTCTATGCTTCTCTGTATTCACATCCATTGTTCCTTATGGCACAATAATAGTCATTTCCCCCATCAACCACCACCTACTTTGTTTCCAGTTCTTTGCTACTTTAAAAAGTGCTGCAAATTTGTGTGAGTGAGTGTGTGTGTGTGTGAGTGTGTGTGTGTATAAGGGACTCTTCTCTGTGAAGCTCCTTCAGAGCAGAGGCTGTTTTTGTTTTTCCTTCTATCTTCAACACATAGCACAGTGCCTGGCACATAGTAGGCACCTAATGTTTATTGACTGTTTTTTACTGCTTTGGTGTATATGCCTAGTAGTGAGACCTCTGGTTAAAAACAGGACATTTTAATCACTTTTTTTGTTAGTACAGTTATTGTTTCCGGAACAGACCAATCAACAGCTCTACCAAGAGTGTATTAATGTACCTATCTTTCCATAACCCCTTTATCATTGATTACTGTCATCTTTGCCAATTTTCTGGGTGTGAATGAGGTGAGACCTCAATGTTTTCATCTTATTATTAGTGATTTGGAGTCATCATGTGGTTTTTAGTATTTACTGTTGTTCGTCCTTCATTTTCAAAGGGGACCAATGACATCATGGGGTGATGTCTTGACTCATGTGTGAATTGGATTTAAGTGAGGCAGAGCTGCCCAAAGTTGTCAGCCTCACTCTCTCTTCCAGAGTCATTAAAGTCCATTGGCAAGACAAAAGTCAGGATGACTGGCAATTCTTTTGGGAAAGTCCAGATACAAGGCATAGAGATTATTAAATCCATAGGCATGGTTCAGAAATTCATCCTTATTTGGCTGTCCATCCCCCAAGTGGGTCCCTACATTTGTACTCACTCAAGAGCAGAAATAAGATTGCAGGAAGTTAGTATTAGAGAATCAGAACTCTCAGAGGCCTGAGAAATCTGTTAAGGGGTTTTGTTTTTCTTAGAGTTTGACATCCTGCCCTGTAATTTAATTTTCCTCCTGAAAGCTTATCTAATTAAACACTTTATCAAGCAGCCCCCCCCTCCTTGGTATTTTCTTCTGTATGCTAATAACGTTGCCTGTGTAACAGAAGCACCATTATGTTCTTGCCTTAGCTGCCATGGCTAGCTCAGGTAAATTGACCATTCTGAAAACTGGTTTTCCCATCATTTTGTGCCAGTGAATCAATTTTTCATTCCAATCATACACAACCCTCTCCCTCTCCCTCCCCGCTTCCACTTGGATCACTTTTAGCTATGTTTGTTATCAGAATCCTATCTGATTCATGTCCCCAATGCCAGGGGAAATTGTATTAGACCTAAGTCCAAATCCTGGCCCTGCCATTTACTACCTACATGACCTCACTTAACCTCTCTGGGCCTCAGTTCTCTCAACATTAAATGAGGAAGTTGGACCAAGCGATCTGTCATTCCAGCTGTAGCTAGAAATTCTTTCAGCTGTAAAAAAAAGTTGCTTGATGGGGGAAGTGACAGTAGAGGTAGTATCTGTGATGGTGCAGAGAAGACAGTTTGACTGTGAATGTAGTTGTTTCAGGAGAGGATATAGCCTATTCCCAGACAGTCTGCCTCCCTCTCTCTCCCCAACCACCCCCGCCACCCAAGGAGTTAGTGTGGAAGGAGCACCATGGTGTTTAGAGCCCAGGGGTAGGTCCTGGTGAGGAAAATTGCCCCATTTTGTGGATAAGGCTGCCAAAAATCTGCAAATCATGGTGCACAGAGACATGCTGGCTCAGGATTGCAGAAAGGAGGAAGATTGTCACAGGTGGAAGTGCATGCCGTGGATATTGACCCCCTAGGGAAAAGCCTTAGGCATTCTGCCCTAGTTGCGGTTATGCCTGCTGCAAGGGTCCCTTCTTTCTCAAAATCTAGGATCCTATAAACTTTTCATTGGGGAAGAGATCCTAATTACAGCTGCCTTGGCTGTCCTCCCCCCACGCCCAGGCTGAAATGCTCTTTCCCTCCCTCTCTACCTCCAGGTTTCCCTGGCTTCCTTCAAGACCCAGCTAAACTCTTACCTTCTGTAGGAAGCCTTTCCCAATTCCCCTTAATGCCAGTGTCTTTCCTCTACTGATGATTTCCAATTTATTCTGTACATAGCTTGTTTGTGTGTATTTGTTTTCATCTTGTCTCCTCCATTAGACAGTGAACTCCTGGAGAGTTTGTATTTCTTTGTATCCCCAGTGCTTAGCACAGTGTATGGCACATAGTAGATACTTAATAAATGTTTATTCACTGGCTGATTAAAGATGATTTCTTAAAATCATAGAATCAGTGAGTTTATTAAAGGGAATAGGCTCATTTGAGAGATGTTTGCAAGGAAGATTTGCTGAATGGGTCTTAGAGGGCATCTAATACAATCCCTTCACTGAGAAGCTCAGAGAGCTGTCCAGGGTCACACAGCTTGTTAGCAACAGATCCAGGTTTAGAATTCAATCTATTGCTCTTTCTGCTGTATGATTATTTTTTTTTATTCCATGGCTACTTAGATCAAAATTTGTAATTTGCTGGCCTTGTTTGATGTTTATTTTCCATCTATTCCTCCATTCAACATTTATTAAGCACCTGTTCCACACAAAGCCCACACTATCATCTCAATTCTCTACTACTCTACTGCGAAAGGCCTCATTGTTTTCCTCCTGTGTCTACATCCCCACAATTTGTCTCTTACACTCTCACTTGCAGCTTATAAACTAGATCCAAAGGTTATAACTGGAAAGGCTCTTAATGATCTGCTAGCTTACCTCCCACATTCTACAGATAAGGAAACAGAGGTCAATAGAGATCAAGTGACTTAAATAGGGTACACACAGCTAATTCCCCTCCTGGATCATTGCCTTGTCATGGAAGAGGGGCTAAATGAAACCATGAGCTATACTGTACAGGGTTACCTTTCACAGACAGGTCATAGTGGAGAGTTCTAACAAAAAGGTGATCCACTGGAAAAGGAAGTGGCAAACCACCCCATTATCTTTGCCAAGAAAACCCCATGGACAATATTAAAATGCACAACATCAGAAAACAGGCCCCTCAGGTTGAGAGCCTGGTGTGCTATGGTCCACAGAGTCACAAAATGTTAGACACAGCTGAACAGCAACAACAACACATAGCTAATTAGTGGCAACATTAGAACTTGAATTCAGGTCTCCTAACTCCCAAGCCAGTGCTTTTTATGCTGTACCATTCATCCATTCATTTATTCTATGTCTATGTCTAATGTCTAATGAACTATGCTAGGTGGGGATAGAGAAAGGAGTTAGAAACGTAAATAAGACACAATCCCTGCCCTCAAAAAGCTTTGCTCTCATAAGATCAAAGGATTTCAACCCAAAAGGAAACTTGGCGAGTATTTGGTCTAAGCTTCTAATTTTATGTCTTCTTCCATCTATCTGAGTCAGGTTCTCCTCATGCTCCCCTAGTTTTAACATCATTGGCATGGTAGACCTTGGTCTTGCTACATTTGACTTGGTAGTCCCCCTACTTTGACAGGGGGCTGGCACCTTTTTTGCCTTCCATGATGTTATAAGGATGGTCAGGCCCTAGCAAAATGGTTACGTTGGCAGGGATGGTAACCCCAATTCTTGGTTCTCAGTGCTCTCAGCTCTCAGCTGCTTCCCAGATGCTCACAGGCATCTGTAGTTTTGCTTATCAATGTTTGCCCTTCCCAAGCAATGCCCCATGCTCAAGACTTCACTTGCCGTTATCACCAACCCAATCTAACTTTCCTTTGCTTTATGTCATCTCTGCCCAGCTCTATAATTTAGACAGTGATTTTATGAACTAACCCTCAAGGGTATGAATAGCTAATAATTACCTCAAGGAATTATTTCTCCCCAGTATATCTGTGTCATAACAAGAGACTTTTGAAGACTGAATGCTTTAACCTAAAGGAATGAATTGTTAATCATGGAATTTTAAGTACTACAGCAGTCTGGATAGGCAGAAATATTTTTGGATGGAATTCTTTGACTCAACTCTTAAATCCCTCCACAGACTTCTAAGATTCATCTTGTCTGCAGTGACTAGCTTTCTGCTTTGTACTGTGGGCAATCAAATTACCATCCCCATCATTCATCCATTCATTCATCAAACATTTATTGTGTACAGAACACAATGCTAGGATCAGAAATTTAGATAAGACATAGTTCTTGTCCTTAGGAAGCTTGCCATCTATTAAGGGAATGTGGCACAAACCCTATTAACTATAGTACGTAATATTATTTAGTAAGTACATTGGAGAATTATAAAACACAGTGCTTTATGAGGTCCAGGAGGGGTAGTTGTTACTGCAGGGGAGGGAGGGAGAGAGAGAGGATCAAGAAAGGCTTCATAGATGAGGTAGCATTTGTGTTGGGTTTGAAAAGATAGGAATCCAGTGGTTAGGAAGGGGGCAGTATTTTTGGTTTAAGGAATAGCAGAGCAGAGGTACAGAGAGCAGAAAGCATGAGATATATGTGCCAGGAAGCAAGACACAGTCCAATTTCCTGGAGCATTGAGTGTGTGGAGGAGAGTAATATTAGATAAGGTTAGAAAGGTAGGATGGAACTAATCTCACTTCGTGTTTCAGGTCATTGCTCTTAGTTCTGTCATTTCTTGTGGCTTTGAGTTATGCCTGCCCTTCATGTACACTGTCACCTGGAAGATATTTTTAGATTTGATCATATGCCTGACCCTCCGCAGTCTTCCCTTTGCCCAGACGATACAAATTTCACTTCCTCAGATGTCTTATCTGCTGAGCCCTGGTCGTGTTTTGTTCTCTTCTGTCTCTCTTCTATCGGATGACTTGGAGATGGTACACAGCATTTCACTTGAGACAGTACTAGGACAATGTGGTGAGGTCTGACCACCTCCTGGATCATTCACGTCACTACTGCAGAGGGATGCAGCTCAGAATAGCACAGGCCATTTTTTGTGGTCATGTATCACTCCACAAGCTCAAATAGAATGTCATCCCCCTCCAAGACTTTTCTCGGACTTCAAAAAAATGTTTCGTCTCAAAAAGAAATTGCTTCAACTTCAATTATCAATATGTCTAGACAAGTTGGTCTTTTTTAAAGCCAACATGAACTTTTAAATCATTCTTGCCATTGACCCACTGTTTGACTTTGGGAAAACTCCATTATTAATTCATTCAACAGATATTAATTGATTGCCTACTATGTACCCTATAAAAGATTTGAAAAAAACATTAAGGCCCTGCCTCAGCCTCCATAACGTTTTTAAAGTATTTTAAGTATATTAAGTATTTTAATAGTAATAATAATGGCTAGCATTTTTATAGCACTTTAAGGTTTGCAAAGTACTTTATACATTACTTCATATCCTTATGACAACTTTGTAAGCTAGCTCCACATTAACAAAGGAAACTGACGCCAAAAGAGGTTAAATTACTTGCGCAAGGACATGCAGCTAGCAAAGTATGAGACAGGATTTGAAATCAGATCTTCCTGACTCCAGATCCAGCACTCTATCTCCTATACCAGTAGTGTCAAACTCAGATAGAAATGGGGCCCCTAATCTGCATGTAAGGATCTTCTCACGCTGCATATTGACAACACATACATAATATTATCTATCTTATTGCATTTTTATTCATTTTGTTAAATATTTCCCACTTACATTTTAATCTGGTTCAAGCAGCACTAGAAAATGTGGTGAACGACATGTTTGATGCCTGTGAACTATTCCACCTAGCTGTCCAGTAGTTTAATTTCATAACAGTGTAAGGGAAGAACTGGAGACAAGAGTCTAGAAGCAGGAAAGACACCAGACCATCACTGTGATCCTGGTAAAAGGAGATGTCAGGCTGGACCACTGTGGTGGCTATGTGAACAGAGACAAGACACATAGCACATTCAGAAGGAATTTTTGACAGAAATTGGTGAGTCCTTAGTTATATTAAGAGGGGAGAAGTGTCAACAATAGCTTACAAAACTTCATAGAAAATTATGGTTTTACTGATATACAAAGGGAAGTTGGGGGAGGCAGTTAGTTTGGGGGAAAGTATAACGCATTCATTTTGGGATGACTTGAGTCTGAGGTAATAACAGGGTATCCAGCTGAAAAGATAAAAGGCTGGAGCTTGCATGAGAGGTCAAGGAGAATGAAGATTGCCAAAAGATACTTAGATTTGATCGCAAGGAATTCTTTGGAAACTTTTGAGAAAGCAACTTCAATAGTGTGGTGGAGATAGTAAGTGAAGGTTTATTCCTTCAAGAAGTTTGACAGTAAAAGGAAGGAAAAGTAGCTATGTTTATGATTATGATTATTAAAATCAAGCATAGAGGTCAATTATTTTTTTCCATGATGAGGGAGATATACACATCAGAGAGGAAGCAGTCAATAGAGTGAAAAAGATTAACGCTGTTGGAGAAGAAAAGATGCTAGAGACCTGTGGAATAGTACTCTGGATCAGGTCTGTGTGGCACAGTGATTGGGAAATGACACTTTCTATCTATGCAAATATCAAAGAAGAATATGGCCCAATTTTCAGGAAGAATTTTAGCTTTTTACACAGCACGTTTGGTTTGAAATGGCCCATATGCAAAGGGTATCACTCTTTCCTAAGCCTTCCATTCTCCCAACCACTAAGGTTATTTTGTTTTATACCTTTGAAACCCAGAGAGCCAGGGTAGTATAGTGGATTTAAAAGTGGCCTCAGACCCAGGAAGAAGCAGGTTGAAGTCTTGCTTCTGACACTGACTGACTGTGTGACCCAGGACAAATCACTTAGCCTCTCAGTGCACCCAGGCAATTCTCTAAGACTATATAAGTTGCAGTGATGGTGCTGATCATCATTGGTATTTTTCCAATATCTTTAAAATCTTTTTTTCTCAATTAAATGTAAACAAAAATTTTAACAGTTTTTTTTTTAAATTTTGAGTTCCAAATTCCTGTCCTCCCCTCTTTGAGAAGGCAAGCAATTTGGTATAAATTATACCTATGCAGTCATGCAAAACATTTCCACATTGGCCATTGCAAAGGAAAACAGACCAAAAAAAAATCAAGAATAATAAAAGAAGTTAAAAAATGGCCCAATCTGCATTTAGGCTTCATCAGTTCTTTTTCTAGAGGTGGATAGCATTTTTCATAATACGTCCTATAAAATTGTCTTAGATCATTGTATCGTTGAGAATAGCTGAGTCATTTGCAGTTGGTCATCATACAATATTGCTGTTACTGTATGTAATATTCTCCTGGTTTGGCTCATTTCACTTTATATCAGTTCATACAAGTCTTCCCAGGTTTTTCTGAAAAAATCCTGCTTGTCATTTCTTATAGCACAACAGTATTCCATCACAATCACATACCGCAACTTATTCAGCCCCCAATGGATTGGAATCCTCTTAATTTCCAATTCTTTGCCACTACTAAAGGAGTAGCTATAAAAATATAAATATATTTATATATATATATGCATATATAGGTTCTTTTCCTTTTTCTTTGATCTCTTTGTGGTACAGACCTAGTAGTACTTTTCCAGCCTTCTTAAACCATACATCTCCTCCCCACATACTCTGTGATCCAGTGACACTAGCCTCCTTTCTGTTCCTCAAACAAAAAATTCAGTTTTCCAACTCTAGTCATTTTCACTTTCTGTTCCCCATGTCTGGAATGCTCTCCCTCCTGGCTTCCCTGGCTTCTTCAAGTCCCAGCTAAAATCTATCTTCTACAGAAAGCCTTTCCCAGTTTCTCTTAACTCTAGAGCCTTCCCTGTGTTGATTATCTCCAATTCATCCTGTACATAAGTTGTTTGTACATCATTGTTTGCATCTTGTCTTTCTCATTAGGATGAGCTCCTCAAGAACAAGGACTGTCTTTTGGTTGTTTTGTATCCCCAGCACTTAGCACAGTGTCTGGCACATAGTAGACACTAAATAAATGTTTATTGACTGACCGATAGAGGGAGTTTTTCCTTGGGAGCTCCCTTTACCAATTAAATCACAGTTCTGGTTTTTAAAAAATAACCGTTGAAATAGGCTGGATCGAGTTAATATTTTCTTCCATCTCCATTTGCTTCCACCCTTGGAATTCTCAGAAACGCTTCCAGATTTTGTAGGACCATAAGATTTTTCATGGGTAGTCTGGAGATCTTTGACATCTAGGTGGTCTGTAGTCTACATGTCCTGGCAAATTAATGTTAGGATTGTGGTGAATTCCATAATTGGTTTTTAGTTTGGGTTTATCATTTACTAACAATACTAGCAGTATTTTTATGACTCCCTGATGTCATCCATGGGTGAATCAATCATGCAGATTATGTCCTTTCTACCTCTTCTCAATTTGTAGGACCCTTGTCTATGTTTTCCAAAAATTCCTCCAAAGAAGATCTACCTAGTTCACTGTATCCTCCTTTACTGATGAGATTTCATAAAAGCCAAGCATCCTTTCATGGGGCCATTGGTTACATGGCTTATGATGATTTTTAGTTTGGGGTCAATAGCAAATAGGAGTATACATATATACATATATATATATATATATAATATATATAGGGGACTTGTGGGGGTTAATGAGGAATTTCACCCTTCTCAAAGGTGAATTGAAAAGTCAAATAACTACCTGCTTGAGTATATTAATTAACTTTGGGATGGATAGAACCCTAAAGAGAGGAGAATAGATGAAAAATGCCAACTTAGAGAACAATGGTTCAACTTTACACACTCTTTTATCACTGCCAAAGCACTTTTTCAGAACAATATTATAAAGTAGATAGTGCAAGTGTTATCCTCATTTCCTATGTGAGGAAACTGAGGCAAAGAGTCATAAAGTGACTTGCTCATAGTCATGAGGCTAATAGCATTCAGGACTTCTGACTTTGAGGTCAGGGCCCTTTTCCCCACTCACAATGTTCTGCCCCTAAACATGACCTGCATGCACCTTGTGCTTGCTCCTTCTGTGTTGAATTGTGTGAGTGGAAAGGGGGAATTTGTGGCAATTCACTGACTCATGAATCTGACAACAGAGAAGGTAAAAAGATAGTGTCAGCTTGTGAGCCTAATTATTCCCAAATAATTTCAGACAACATGTATTTCCCCAAAGGGAAAGGGAACTGGGGGCAAATCATAGGTTGTGTTTCCTTGCTGTCGTAACAAAAATGTAGCCATCCCTCATCAGGGCCCCACTGACATGGCTATATGGGTAACAAGATTAGCTGACCATTGGAGTTCACCTAAGGTCCTGCTGGTTTGTCTCCATGGGCTTATTGCTATTTAGAGAATGCAATATGGTGTGGCAAAAAGAACTTGGGGTTATAAGACTTGAGTCCATCAGGTATGTGGCACAGTGGACAGGGTGCTGGCTGGGCATGGAGTTAAGAAGACAATTTCAAATCCTGCCTCAGTCACTTATTAGCTATGTGACCCTAGACAAGTTAACTTGACCTCTCTGGGCCTCAGTTTCCTCTCTTGAGGTCATCAGAATAAGGAGGCTGAATTCAATGCCTCCAGATCCTGAGTTCTGACTTTGATGCTCATTATTTTTGTGGTTGTTCAGTCATTCAGTCATGTCTGACTGTACATGACCCTGTGACCATACTGTCCATAGGGTTTTCTTGGCAAAGAAACTGGAGTGATTCACCATTTCCTTCTCCAGTGGATCAAGACAAACAGGTGAAATGACTCAATTAAGATCACACATCTAACAAATGTCTGCAGTCAGATTTGAACTCAGGTTTTCCAGGCCTGGCATTCTATCTACTGAGCTATTTAGCTGTCCTTGATGCTCACTAGCTGTGCAATATTAAGCAAATTATTTCAGCTCTCAGTACATCAGTTTTGCCACCAATGGGGGGGGGCAGAGGTGGTACTAATACTTACATTATTTACCTACTAGGGTTATAGTAGGAATCAAATGAGATACAATATGTGAAAGTCTTTTGTGTAAAGCAACCATATAAACCTATGCTAGTATTCCTTCTCTAAAGCCTTTGGCCTCACCATTAAGACTTCCTGGGAATATCTAGTTTATGGTCATCCTAATTTGGCTTCTTGTCAATAGATTTCTTTTTATGCCTTAGTAGGAAGAGACTGTGTTACAGCAACCCCAGTTCTCATTCCCCATGGGGAATTGCAAGGCAGTATAGGCAGGAGCCAGAGAATGTGTGTGGACCCAGGTGCAACAAAGAAAGCTGCAGTCCCAGGAGAAGAGAAACTGGTTGAAACAGTGATGGGATGAATGGGACTGCTCTATGTAAAGGCATGGTTTTCCTTCTATAGGAGGAGGAGAAAATATGTTGGTTTGTTAATACTAAAAATAGCCCAGTTAAAATCCTTTTGGTCCCTGGATTTTGGAAGGAAGACTTCCAAAAAAGGGTACATTTCATTAGATGAAAAGATTGAGGCATAGATAATTGAAGTAGGTGACATATGATGGTATTGTGAGTGTGTGCATTGGTGGAGTGGTGAGGGGAGAAGAGGTGGGAAGTGTAGAGAACTCAGAAGTTCCAGAGCAGGAGGAAAAAAGGAGGAAGAGATAGAAGATGATAGAGTAGTGGAGAAATAGGAGTAGGAACAAGGAGAGAAAGAGTAGGAGAAAGTGGAGATGTTGAAGAAGGCAGAAGATAAGGGGGTGGCAAATAAGAAAGAGAAGGAAGTGATGAAGAGGAGGAGAAAGAAGAGGAAAGGGGATAGGGCTCCTTGATGTGCCTATAAATCACCAGTGAACAGTTATAGCACACCCATGTGAGGGTTAAACACAGCACAATAAATCAGCTGACAACCAAAGAGTCCAGATGGTAACTTAAAATAAATTTTAAAAAACAAACACTTTATTGTCACTCATTGTTGAAAATACAGTACCATGTGTGTGAGTGTCACTTGTTTCCTCCACACTCCCCTATTGATAAGAGTCAGACTTTTGTCTCCCTAACTTTTACTTGCCCGACTTCCTTTCTTGGGTTATTCTGTGCTGACATTCCCAGTAGACCTTCAAGCCCCAAGAAACTGTATCACCAGTTTCATAGCTTGGAAGGAGCTGGCAAGGGCTCTGTAGAATCAGAAGAGGGTCAGGACTTTAAATTTTTTTCTCCATCTCTAATCCAATACAGGCAATTGAGGTCAGAGATCCTTAGATTTGCCAGAAACAAGGACTCCCCACCCACTGATTCTCCCCAATCTGGTTTGTTAAAAAAAATTCCCCCTGTTAATGCTAACTTACTATTTATCCTCCCCTTCAAGGTTTACTACAGGTTGTGGTAGAACTAAAGGGTCAAATGACCTAATCTTTGACACTAATTCATCCAATTTCTATTGAATACTTCCAAAGATGGAGAGGCTACTACACCATAAGGCAGCCCATTCCAATGTTGGGAAAGTCTAAGAATTCAAAAGGTCTTTGTTACAGTGAGCTGAAATGAGGTGTAGAGTAATAAGCACTGGATTTGGAGCCAGAAAATCTAGTTTTGATTTCTGGTTCTGTCATGTCCATTACTTTGAGCAAGTTCTGTCATTTCTTTGGACTTGTTTCCTCCTCTATAACATGATGTGGTTAGACTATACAAGCTTCTAAGAACTTTTCTGGCTCTGGACTCTTATTTGCATGTGATCCTTTATACATGTACTATAAGGCTTCTTTGATAAGTCTCCCTCTGTAACAGTAAACTCTCATTCATCAAACATCTTTGTTTTAACCTCAGGCCCTTTCATCCTTGAACCCAACATGCTGCAGTCCATGCTGTTGACCCAACACACACAGTCACTAAACACTCTCATACACCTTTCTAACTTATCTTCACTTCTCCTTTTTATCTTTCTCACTACTGTCCTTGTCTTCCTGGCTGCCAACCAAGTAAGAAGAACTGGAAAGGAGCCAGGTGGATGAGGAGCAATTGGCTTTAAAATCAAACTGATCACTAGATCTGAGCTATGGAAAGCAGCAGAGACAGGGTGGGGTGGGGTGGGCAGGACAGCTGGCTGAGTGAAAAGTAAAAATATGAGACCATCTGCTGTCACCTTGATGTGTTATTATGAAAAAGAGTAACTGAATCAGTCTTGGAGGAGAAAGAGCATGGAGGGAATGTCCCAGTCTGGACTAGGAAACAGAAGCCCTGGGTTCTAGTACCAGTTTGCCACTGACTAATGGTATGAGAAATCTCTGGGACTCTATTTCCTACAAAATGAAGGAGTTGGGTTACATGGTCTCTAAGATCCTTTCCTGACTTAACATTGTGGAGGAAATGTGGGGTGGTATAAAAGGGCTGGATTTGAAGTCAAGAAAGATCTGGGGTCAAATCCCACCATCTTTACCATGTAGCCATGAAAAATCACCTAAGTTTGCTGACCCTCAGTTTCCCTATCTGTGAAATTGGGATAATAATACCTGTAGTACCTACCTCATAGTGTTGCTGTGAGGTTCAAGTGAGATAAATAGATGCAAAGTGCTTTACAAACTTTAACTTACTATATTAATGTAAGTTATTATTATTCTAAAATTCTCTTAGTCTTTCCTGTAGTTGGCAGGATAGGGGCTAGAAACTTCTTGGCTGCCTCTCATATATTTTATTTTTAAACATTTCTCATCACCTCCAAGGTCATTCTGAGATTTGCACAGCCTCAGCAATCCATCATTCCCCAACCTTACCCTCATCAGGGTATTGGAGGAAGACTACACAAAGAGGAGGATTCCTAACTAATCATTACATCATATATAATTTTTATGAGTGGAGACAGAAGGATTGGGAAGTTGAGGGTGAGGAGAGAAGAGGGGATCTAAGAGAAAGTTATGAGAGCAGTGGGAGTCAGTCCTAAGGAAATTCATGGACATCTTGTCAGTTTGTTTTCCTAGTGACATAAGCATCAGAATTCTGGACTACCGGATTTCCTCTCTACTGAGTGGCAGTTAGTCCTCTATGTAATACTACGTTTTTACTTGATTGTAGGTTGGGATGCTGAGAGTTGACTTGACCTTTCCCTACTGCTGAGTATTCTAGTGGATCATGAGTAGAAATGAGAAAATATGCTTGTGTACAGGCAGGGATAGAGATAAAGAAAAGAAAGGGTGTGAGAGAGAGCAAGCCAGGTAGGGCAGGATTGTTATTTGCCCTTATGTCGAGGGTATTCACTTCCCACATTGAGCATGGGGATCAGAAGGCCCAGGAGCCATCTCTTTCCGAAGACCTCCTGCAGATTCTTCCTCCAGGGCCGGGCACGAACCACCATCCCCTTCCGCACCTGGTGTCGGGTCTGTCCCCTGAGCACCAACAGAAGTTGATGGCAGCAGAAGCCAGCACAAGCCAGTCCAATCCCAAACCAGAGGTATAGCATGAGGATGACGAACATTTCAGAACCAAGGACAGCTCCTGGTTGGGGGTGGGGCACAGCAAGGAGGAGCAGGGAAAAAAGGAGAGAGAAGAGAACATTTTATACACCCAGACCACGTACAGAAACATTACCCATTCATGCATTTCCGCCAGGAGATTAATGAGACCGAAGCTACATTTTGAAGCAACTGCAGACAGAGCTGCAGCAAGGGGAGAAAAGAAATGAACTGCCCTAACTTTTTTTTTTTTCCTGTGCTGCTGCTGTTTATCAGGGTCACAGGAAGGGAGGGCCAGGAGGATGAACGGGAGAGAGAATAGAAACAGTGGTTTATAAAGGTAAGAGATCCATTATACTTTTCATTTAGGGAACATGAAAAAGAATACTTGGTATTTCTATGGAGCTGTATCATTACTTCCCTCCTTTCTATCTCTCAGCTGGGAACAAGAAGAAGAAAATTTTTATATCAGGGCAGAGGAACAAGATTATGGCATTAAAGGACAAAACAGGAAGTCTGTCACTAGATGGTTGCCAATTTATAAGGCAGATGAGTTAACTGGGACAGAATGATGACTCTAGACTGTGATCTAGTGGAAAGAGAAATAGTTTCAGACCCAGAAGATCTTGTTTCAAATCCTGCCTCTGCTATTTCCTAGCTTAAACAAATCACTTCATCTCTTTGGCTCTCAGTTTCCTCATTTTGTCAAACAAGAGCATTTGGTCAAGGGTATCTTTAAGGGCCCTTTCAATTCTAACCTTCTGTGACAGAATTGCCAAGAATAAGTCACAGGATTGGCTCTAAGAATACTCACCTCAGGAATGATTAAAAGTCATTAAAGAATTGACAGCAGGGTGAACAGAGCACTCATCTTAGACTCCTCAACCTGAATGGCTCCCAAAACTAACTAGTATATCTTCCTGCCTGTAAGTGAGATCATACTTGAACCAACCCAGATAGGTCTATCCCATTCTGCAGTTTTTCCATGAAGGAATAGTCTAGACTTGTCAGCCTTCTAACCTCAATATATTTTGCTGTATCCCAATTAACTCATGAAGTGGGAAGTTTTCTGAAGATAGGAACCTTTTTTTGGTCAAGGTTCACATTTAACTCAAACCAAAGAAGTTTGGGTCAAGGCAACTTCAACTGAAACTGACTCATGTGAGCATATTTTATCAGCTTAGCTGTTCTTTGAGCTTGAGGGGGACATGAAAGCAATTTTCAAACAACTCAGGTTGAGAGGGAAACTAGCCAGTTTTTAGCTCTAGTTCTACTTTCAATTCTCCCTAATCATGGTCACACATTTATTTTACAGCTGTGAAAAGCATGTCTGAAGGAACATGTACTTCAGTACAGTGGCTTAAGTTAAATTCCAAATCCCCAAACATAATTGTCCCTACTCTGCCCTGCTCTTTTGGGATCTGATGGGCTATTTAGGTATGCCTGTGTCCTTTGAATTACTATTCTTTAAGGCCAAATTCAACTGCCCTCTCCTTCATGAAGGCAAAACAGTGCAGTGGATAGAGCATTATTTGGAGTCAGAGGACCTTTGTTCAAGTCTAGTCTCTATCATTCATTGTTTGTGTGACTCTGAGTAGCTTAACCTCCCTAGGACTTCATTTTATCCTCTGTAACATGATGCAACTTTGCTAGATAATTTCAAAAGTCTCTATATTCCTAATAGAAAAATCTATACCCCTAATTTTTCCTTATCCCTCCATCAGTAACAACCTTTCCCCCTTTAGATTTTATATGCATTGTGTTTGTAACTTTCATTTATTATTTTGTATTACAGGTATTTTGAATGTGTCATGCCCTGCTACTAAACCATACATTTCTCACTTCATTTGAGTTGGAAACATGTCTTGTTTGAGTTTTGCATCTCCACCAGTGCCTTAAAACAGTTCTGTCCTCTATAGATATTTAATAAATGTTTCTTAAATCGAGTTGCTCTAAGTCCACCCAAATAGTGAATGTGATGGCCATAAGAATAGAGTCCAGGAGCTGTCTTTTATTGCCTTCTTTCTCTCTATGAGATACTACTGTCTCCTGAAATGATTTTAAGGTGACAGCCATCAGGAACCTTATAAGCTATTCTTGGTTTTGAATTCCAAATTCCATTCCATAATTCCAATTACATCCCCTTTCCCTCTCCTTGCTGGTTGAAATATTCCCTAGCCCCATAGACTTCAGTTCACTCATTACTTTAGATCGCGCCTTTTTAAATCCAGGTGAGGCCTGTTGAAAGGGGTGTTATCTGGCCAGGCAAGGAAGAAACAGGAGTGGGTTAGGGCTTCCTCACTAGCATTTTTATCTCACTCACATTCCCAGGAGCATTGGTGATTGTCCTTCTTTTTTTTTGCAAAGTCAGAGTAAATAAGTCCAAATGCCCAGGAGGCTGAGACTTCAGTTCAGCTGGCATTTCAAAGAATCACCTTCTGCCAGCATGGCACGGGGAGGGGAAAAAGGACCAGGATAGTTTGGGGTTTTTTAAGCCATCCCTCTGACCCATTTCTTCTCCTGTCACTTCTGGTTATTATTGGTTGTCCACAAGCCAAGAAAGAAACACAACACGTGCCTTTAGGATCCCCCACAGCATCGCTTCAGTCAGGGCTCAAGAAAGGTGGACTGGAAAGAGTTACCCTCATGGGGTGGGAAAGATGGAGAGGAGAAATGTCTCAACAATTAGAGTAGACCCACATGCATAGTCTGACTTTGTCTTTTCTTGCTGTTCAGTGAGAGATCCAGGGACAAGTCATGACAAGACAGAGCCATTTACCACAGGATTTTATCTAGGGATACAGCCTAGTGATAATTCAAGCATGGAACAGAGAAGATGTTATTGTCTCTACCCCTAGGATGCAGTGTCTACAAGCTGGGGCCTGTTTTCTTTCTAGGTGTTTGAACTGTCTACACCTATTGCCTCTGCTCCTTCTAATGTTTAATTTTAACACTGGTATTTCATAGAATCATAAAATCTTAAGAGTTAGACATTTGAATCCCACTACCTGGCCAAAGCAGAATTTTTCCTCTAATAATGCCTGGCAGATGATACTCATCTAGACCTGGCTTACACCTTTCAAGTGACAGGAAGCTCATTACCTCCCAAAAAGCCTGTTCCATTTTTGGACTGCTTTAAATGTTAGAAAGTTCTCTGGCACCCTTCTTCTGAAGAGCTCTAGGCACTCTATCTTATTTATCATAGCTTGCCAGGAGAAGGTCAGGTTATGTCATCCCCATTCTGAAGAAATGAGAAATCCGAGGTTGAGAGAAATGAAGCGAACTTGCTCTCTCAGTCACACAGCAAATTAAGCTCCTTAGGATCACAGATTTAGTTTGACTAGCTTCACCTCTTTATTTGGTAGATGAGGAAACCAAAGCCCATAGGAGTCAGTTAAATTGCCCAAGAGCACACAGATTGAGAGTGGCAGAGTCAGGATTCAAACCCAGGTCCTCTGATTCCAAATCTAATGCTCTCTCTACTGTGCCAAGCTGTGGAAATGTTGAGTAAGATTTTGACATTTATATCTAACAAGGTGGCATATCCACTCAGCAATGCCACTTCTCTAGTTTTTACAAAGGGATACTTGAGCCCGTTCTGGATTTTCTAGACTTTCTCAGAGGCTGGGGACAGGTGGGTAGGAATAGGTGTGGCCTTAAGTCTTTGGACTGAAAGATATTGGAGGAGAAAGAAATGACTGAAGGGACAGGAAGGAGGTGATAATGGACAACCTGAGTAGAAGTTATGTGCCTCAGTGAGTTGGGCAGGGGGTATGGGTGTAGAAGGTAGGAAGACACCTTTAGGAAGGTTTAGAAAGAGATAAAGGAGTGATTAGCAAAAAGAGGGAAGGAAGAATGAGGTAGTACAGTAGTACTTGGCATCAGAAGTTGCACCTGTATGACCTTTTGGGTATTAAAACTTTTAGGTATTTAACAATTTAACCTCTTGAACAATTTCTTCATAAAATAGATATTATAATTTTATAAAGAAAATAGAGATAATAATAAAGCAGCTAAGCCGTGTAATGGATAGAGCACCCAGCCCTAGAGTCAGGAAGACCTGAGTTCAAATCCAGCAACAGACACTTAATAGCTTTGTGACCCTGGGCAAGTCACTTAACCCTGTTTGCCTCAGTTTCCTCATCTGTAAAATGAGCTGGAGAAGGAAATGGCAAACCACCCCAATATCTTTGCCAAGAAACCCCCAAATAGGGCCAGAAAGAGTCAGACATGACTGAAACAACTGAACAGCAACAAAATTATCTATCCCCCAGTAATGTTGTGAACAAAGTTCTTTGTTAACTGTAAAGTGCCATATGGGTGTTCTCAGGATGAGAGAGGGAGCAAAAAGACAAAAAGCCTTTGCCCGTTCTCCATGGATAGAGTGGAGTCTGGGAATTGAGCAGACCATAGGCTCATATGTAATTCATCTGTAAGTGAAGCTCTGTGTTGGTCACCAGGCCATTTTCTGGGTATCCACAGTTATGCATAGAATTCTTCTATCAACTTAAAACAAGGGGCTTCTTTTTGTCCCCTTCCTCCTCCCAATCTGAGTAAATTTTGAATAGACTTCAGGCTACACTCTGGAGTGGTTCCCAGACTTGTTCTTATCATTAATAGAGACTTATTTAAGGATTCTTTCTTTATAATAGTCTATTTTAAATTATTAAACTACTTTGGAAAGTTTAATAGCAGTTCCATGGCTTTCTATACTCCACCCCATCCCATCTACCCCAATCATACCCTCCACTGAATTCACTTCCACTCCCACTCTACCCCTGATATTTTGTTAGCAGCCACACTGCATGAGATCAATGATTCCAAGACCCTTCCCTAGAACCTCTTTTTCTTCTGCTTCAGAAACCCAGAGGCTCTGAGTTCTAGAAAGCCTAGTACCAGCTAAAAGGTACCAGACTTGGAGTCAAAAGACTTTTCCTCAAATCCTAGTTCTGACACTTATTAGCTTCGTGAATATGGGCAAATTATTTAAACTCCCTTAATCTCAATTTCCTCATTCATAAGATGGGCATGATATCTTTATAAATGACTTCACAGCACAGCAGTGAGGACAGTGTTTTGTAGATCTGAGAGTACTGCATAGTGAGTTATTACTGTTATCCTAATACTTGTTCATCAATGACCTGTTGGTGCAATCCCCAGCACTAAAAATTTCTTAGGATTCAGCTACATGTCAGCTAACCAAGATTAGTGATTCTCTATGTAGTTACTAGAAAGGAGCAAATGGGTCTTTGACCCATTATTCTAACATCTGCAGGGGGCATGCTTTCTTCTGGAGTTGATATGCTATCTCTCCACAACTGTCACCCAGCTATATGGGGTGCAACCATCCCCAGCCAATACCCCAAGGGTCCTGTCATTGTTGTGCCTTTCTCTTGGTGTTACCAAAATAAGAGTAGCCCCACAGGGACAGGACTACACCCTCTGGGAGATGGGCCGCCCTGTACACCCCCATGAAATTATATTCTGCGCCAACACTCCTCTACTCCCACCAACTCAACCAAATTTGCTCCAGTGAAATTTTGCTCTAGTAATTCCGTTGCCTGGGAAGAGCTATACTTCAGAAAGTTATATCCACCATACTATGACCAAAATGATACCTTGTGAGGAGCAAAGTGGTTTTAAAATTTTCCCTTTGTGTCCATACACCCCCTACCTCTCAGTCTAGCTCCTCCCCCACATGATCGTCATTCCAAAAAGCAAGTGGGGCCAAAAATGCCATTCTCTGTCTTCCTTTGACTGATTCTTCTAGAAGGGAGGGAGAAGTATGGGATGTAGGTAGTGGTATGGAGTTCATTACCAACCTCCCTTGCAGAATCAACTAAAGAAGTACATATGAATAGATTTCAAACTGCACCTTATAGGTGGTATTTCTAGAGATAAAATTAGTTGAATACTCTGCATGGGGAAGGCTATGGACAGAGGGCTGGCTCTGCTTCCCTATATTTCTGTATTCACAGGTAGTCATCAGCAGGTATGATACAGGAGGCTACCAGATCTATGATTCAGTAGACCTAAACTCTTTCATGGTGACAAGGACTTCATTTATTCCTATTAACCTACTTTCATATCTAAAATGCATATGCCCTTATCCCTATCACCCAGCCCAGTTTGAGGTGAGGGACAGTGAGGATTTAGGATTGAACAGACCTTTTCCAGGGATTTCTTTAGAAAAGGTGGCTGTTTCCCTGAAGTTTTTAGTCCTTTCTTGCCATAAACAGGTTAAGGATTTGAAAGCTTTGTGTTAGAAAGGACCATCTAGCCCAGGGGTTCTTAACCTTTCTTGTGACATAGACTCCTCAGGCAATCTGGTTTAGCCTATGGTCCCCTTCTCAGAATAATATTTCTAAATGTATAAAATAAAATACAAGATTACATAAATGCATAAAATAAAAAGGATCACAAAGAAAACCAAGAATTATATGGGAAAATAAAGATGTCACTTTTTCCATCCAAATTCACAGACTCCCTGAAATCTGTCTGTGAACCCCAGGCTAAGATCACATAATCTAGTCCAGTCCTCTTTTAGATGAGGAAAGTAGTGTCCAAGGAGAGAACAAGACTTGCCCAAGGTCACACAGTCAGTAAGGAGCATTCTCACTTTCCAGGGGAGCTCTCATTGTTTTTCAATTTGAGTCCATGGCTTTCTTCCTTCCCCTCTCTTCAGAAGTCAGTGATAGAAAACAAAAAAAATGCAGGGACTAAATTCCAAGACTAGGCAAAAGCTGTAGGAGTTGCCACCACAAGTCAGATCTACTTAGGTCACTTAGAGTGGTCACTTGGGCAGTGTTGCACAGGGTGTCCCAAAAGCCTTAGGGGTGTTCTAAACTACTCAAGCTTAATACTGCACTAAGACTTTTGGGACACCCTGAATCTGCTCTCTAAAATGCTTCTACCATCCAATCAAGCCCAGCCCAGAAGAGCACCAGATGGTGATGGGGGAGTGAAAGTGGGGAAGATTTGAGAAATGGAAATCTACACTTGGGGTTGTTCCCACAGGAGGGTAGTGGAAAGGCAGCTAGATGTAAGGGTCAGAGGACCTGGGTTCAAATTCCAGCTCTTCTACCTAATACTTAGGTGATGTTAAACAAGTTGCTTAACCTCTCTTATCCTTAGTTTCTTTCTCTGAAAAACAAGGGAATTGCATTTAGTGCAACCCCAGGCAGAGCTCTGAGATCAGATACAGTAATAAATCTATGAGTCTGTGATTTAACCTTTGCTAGGCAATCTCTTTTTCATTTATATTTTCTTAGAATCTGGGGGCAGGCAGGTTCATGAATCTTCTGTTTTATAGGTCTGTGTGTAGGAACAAAAAGTAGGTAGAACAGTATAATGGATAGAGCATCAGACATGAAGTCAAGAAGACTAGGGTTCAAACCCAGCCTCTGACATTTTATCAGTTAGTCACTGAATGTCTCAAAGCTAAAAAGCTAAGTCACAGACAGGTCAAAATCTGTGATCTGCCTCAATGAAGAGAATTCACTCATGGGTAAAATCACAACTCCTGACATATTAATAATACTATACTTTAAGGATCCAAGATTACATCAATATGGGTGTCTCCTCTGCCAGGATAAATCACAATCCCTCTCTTCCCTTGGAAATAATCTTCATGAGGTACTGTGGCCAAAAATTCATCCCCTTGTGGCCAACCTGGTCATGAGACTCTTTCACATTAAGTAGATTGATCCTCAGACAATGGACACATAGTCCATCATCGGGTGTGGACTCAGAGACTCTCCAGGTTGCAGGAGCTACCAGAACTCATGCTCCAGGGACATAGCCTTCCCAGAGTCACCTCCAGACAGTAAAGAGGGAACTTAATGAACCAGTGTGAAAGGATCCAGCTGACTCAAATGGTTACAAATCTCTGGGAAAACAAAAAAATCCTAGAAAGTAGTTATTCATGATTGCTAGGTAGAACATTCATACAGAACCTGAAAGTTTACAAAATGTGTTATTGATATCACTTCAACATGAGGAGGTAGCTGCTATTTTTAATCCCCATTTTACAGACAAGAGAACTGAAGCAGACAACAAGTTAAGTGATCTGCTCAAGGTCACACAGCTAGTTTGAGGTCACTTGGGTCTTCCTACTTCATGTCCAGCATTCTATCCACTGGGCCACCTATTAATAACATACTTATATGGCATCTTATGCTTACAAAATACTTTCTTCACAATAACCTTTTAAGGCAGGCAGTGCAAATATTTTTATTCCTATTTTGCATGTGAGGAAACTGAGGCACAAAGGTTCAGCAACTCTAAGTGACTTGTCCAAGGTCACATAGCCAGTGAAAAAGAGGCAGGAAGAAACAGGAAAGAGAAAGTAAAGACAATAAGAGTAATCCCATCTCTGTGTCACCTTGGACTTGTCACTTCATTCCTCATGGTCTCACAAAATGAGAGGGCTTGGCTTGGTGGTCCTCAATTCCCTTACAGCTCTAAGATTCTATGATGATGATGTTGATAATCATGTTAGTGGTGGTAGCTGTGACCTTGAGATTGGTCACTGTTATCAGGCCAACTTACCTGAGAAAAATTGGCTGATGGAGTGAGGCAGGAGCGTAAGGAAGGCCAGAGGGTGGGCAAAAGAAATGGAGAGTACGGCAGAGATGTAGGCCACTCCAGCCACCATGGAATAGAGACAAGCCAAGGATGTATAGAGGCAAAACATGATGAAGTTTCGCATGTTTCTGCTCCCGATGCAGTTTCCTGTGAAGAAACAGTGATGGTCGTGTCTCAGGGTCACCCTAGCACAGAGCCTGCAAAAGTGGGTGCTCTGTGAGGAGGATGAGGCCTTCCTGCTTGCCTCTGGCCACTCAGAAGGGGTGCCCACTCCTTTAGCCCCTGCATTCTTTCGGGTGCCCAGATCTTCAGGTGAGTTCTGAATCACCAAGATGTAGTTGCCCAGAGCATTAGCAGAAAGGAAGAGGAAGAGAGCCCCATGTAGCAGAGCCGGAGAGAAGAGAGGGGTGATTGTGGGGTCCTTGAACATGTTGGGGAGGAAGAGGAAGAGCTGCAGGACGAAGGTCACCAGGGAGATGCACAAGAAGTAGACTGGGGCTACCACATTAAGCAACCTGAGAATGAGCATCCTAGATTACATTCCTGCAGAGTAGAGGGAGAGGAGAGGAGAGAGATGTCACTGCCTTAAAGAGAGACACGGATTCAGACTGGCTTCTCCCGAAGGAGAGAGACCTTCCACCCTCCCTGCCTTCCTTACCCCTCCTCCCCACATACCCCACTCCACACACTTTCACTTTGCATCTTTACGTCTCCTGTTCCCACTCCCAACCTGTCTAATAAGCCCCCAAACACAGTACCCAGGATCTTCCCTTCCACACCACACCAGTCTTTGCCACTGCCCTCCCTCCTCAGTAAGTGACCTGGACTCCTTGATCTTCGAAATCTTCCTCAGCTCTTCGCCTGGCTGGAAGACAGAAGCAGTCTGGGAAACTAGTCCCTGGTCTCTCCTGTGGCCAGCTGCCTCTCTACCTTCCTGGATACCAGTGCCCCCCGCCCCCTTCCCACATATACTGATGCCCGTGTCATACACAGGCAGCTGGATGTCTACACGTGGGGGGTTGGGGGGCGGGGCGGAGAGAGAGAGAGGCTAATGAGGGGTGGGTTTAGAGAGCTAGAGATACAAGGCTGGCTTTCTAATCCTCCTCAACAGAAATTCAAACCAGGTCTCCAGTTTTTATCTGTTCAAGTCATGGATCTGAAACTGACCTCCACCACTGCCCCGGGAGCAGTAACCTTAGGAGGAGCGGGGAGAGCAGGGATTGTAAAGGGGGGAGGGACGGGAACAGAAGAAAACGTACCAATTCCCCGCCTGAAAGTCCTGCTTCAAAGCTCCCCTATAGGCAGTGTGCTGGGACTTCCCGGGCAGTCATAGAGCTCCTCAGAGTGTGTGTGTGTGTGTGTGTGTGTATGTGTGTGTGTGTGGCGGGGAGTGTGTGTGTGTGTGTGTGTGTGTGTGTGTGTGTGTGTGTGTACGTGTGTGTGTACACCCATCCGCAGCCACTTGGGGAAAAAAATCAATTAAAATCAATTTACATACACAAATAAACACACAGGCACACATACCAAAAGCCCTCTCCGGAATATCTCTAGCGACAGGTCTCAGTCAGATCCATCACCCCAAGCTGCTGTATATGGCTCTTTCTTTGCAAAAATGCATTTCTGTGTCAGGCGAGGAAATTAAAATGCCCCTTTGGCTCCCGCCCGCTTCCCCCTCACCCCACTTCAAGAACTCAAACAATCAACACCAAGCAGCTAACCCTTTCGCTGCCAGGAGGCTCGGTGCTGCGCGCTGCTGGCGGATTCTCTTCCGGACAATTAACAACACAGAGATGCTCGGGTGTCCTCTCCCTCCCTTTGACTATTCCGCCAAACTTCAGAAAAAGGAGATAAAAGACCCTAGGTTTCTGTGGAAACTTTTCTTGGGGCTAAAAGGGACCGGGCCTTCCTAGCACACCAAGGAAAAGTTCTGGGTCCAAGCGCCAGGGGTTAGCCCCTTTCTCTGGGAAGGGATAATGGGTGCAATCACCTTGAAGTCCCCTTGTTCCACAGGAGCCTTTGGGATGGCTATTGTTGATTGTGGCCGTTGGCTGTTACCTGGACTGGATGCCATTCACAGCTAGCTGGGCTCATGCTTCGGAAGCTCGGGGACCTCTCCCTAGAGCTCCACCGAAGCCTAAGAGCACTCAGGCGCCCTGAGTCTGGGATTGGGAGGAATCTAAGGGGATTTGGGCATGAGCAGACGGGGAAAGAAGCCGCTGTCTTCTCAATATAACATAGGGGAGGAGGTAGAGGTGCATGTGTGTGGAACGGAGGGGAGCCCCCTCCAGGGCATAGGCAAAGCTCCCCACCCTAGAGGAGCCCTCTGGCTCAAGCTCAGGGCTGGAAAACTGTCTTTCCCGCGCCAGTCGCAAGGGGGGCTAGGGAGCCTCTTCCAGACTAGCCGACGAAGTCGGTGGGGGGCTAAGCGTCAGGGGTTGGGCGAGACAGAGGGGGAGTGAAAGAAGCCTTTCCTGACCCTCAGCCGGAGGCTGGCGCCGGGTGGGAGAGCGGCACAGCCCCGCCCTATAGTTTGGGGGCGCGTCTGAGCTGAGTGGAGCTGTCCTTTCAGCACCCTCTGTTTTAAGGAAGCCTCTGCCCCTCCCTGCACCCGGCAGCGCGAGGGGGCAGCAGCAGAGCTTTAGGCGAGAGGGAAGCAGCGGGAGGGCTCAGCGAGAGCGCCTGGCAAGGGAGCTTTGGGCTGCTACGTGCAGTCTGGGCCGCCCGCAATATGCACTTCCACCACCTCCTGGGGTGCTAAGAGACTGCTTCTCCCGCCTCCACTGCCGCAGGAGGTTAAGAAAATGGACTCACTGAACCTTTGCAGGCGACAAGAGGAGTGAAGCGACTCGAACTGGAAGAGGAGCCCTTTTGACTCGGGCGCTCTCGGAAAGGCTGCAAACTTGTGGCCTTTTTCTTTTTTTTTTTCCCTCTCTCTCTCTCCCCCTCCTCCTTTGCTGTCAGCCTCCTCGCGGTTCGGGGATTGGGCAGGTAGTGGCAGGGGGTGTTGGAGAAGAGAGAACTGGCGGCGGCTGTCCTCCTACTCGGGCGCCAGAGAGTGGGTGCTAGGAGGCGACTGTGATGGTAGCTAGGGTCCTTGGCTATCTCCGCCCCCACAGTTTCCTCAAAGGAGGCGTGCTCCCGCCACCCCATTCACCACTGTGGAGTTACAGACCCTTTTTCAGGCCCACAGAGTAGCCTTGGGGAGGCGCCTCTAGGGAGCTACGTAGCTTTAGTCGTCCAGTTCAGCCTGGCTAGGAAGCTCTGCCTGAGGTTTGAATTAAACCTTGATGAGGTTTCTCCAAACAACTCCATTCTGCCCTCTCACCACCCGAAGAGTAATCTGCCCATTCCCATAGTTGCCCAGAGAGATGACCCAGAACTGAATATTCAGCCTTCCTCTCTCCCAGCATTGCCAAGGAGCCCCAAGGCGACATCCTGAATTGGGAGGGGGGAGAAACAGAGAAGCTTCTCTGCGTGTACTGGGAGTTCTGGGCTTAACCCCTCATTGGTATTTTCTCTTCCTATCTCCCTCCCTTCCCCCTTCTGTGATTCAGCCAGTCTGAAGGGGGGTAGCTGACAGCAACAAGAGGGAACTGATGTCGGGTCTGTGTGGGATAGAGGTAAATTTGGATCCAAAAAATGAGGGAGGTGTCTCAGTGGCAGCATGTAGGACTGTCTGTACACCATTTGCCTCCAGTTGGCTGGACCTTCTCAGACTCAATTACTCTCCTTTAAGTGAAGACCAAAAATAAAAGAAAACAAAGCAAAAACAGTAACAACAAAAAACTAGCTTACTGTTTTCTTGGGTTGACTAATTAAAAGGAGAGCAATCCCTTAAAGCTAATGCCATATGCTTATCAGTTCAGCCTCTATTTTTAAACCTTCAAACAGTATTTTCTCCATATTTTAGTAGCTTACATCAAATTAATGAAAGGGAATCAGGGACCAAGAAACATTTTCATGCCCTGAAAAGGTCTTAGAAACAAATGAATAATATGAAAGGGATTATTAGTCTCTCTGAACCAGAGAGCACCATAGGCTAGTGTGTCAATGAAGGTTACAGCAGAAGAATGACTTTTCCCATTTAAAAAAAGGCAGTTTGGTGGCAAGGTAATGGCAATTTAGGCCTTTCACAAGTGCTCTTTCTGGCTCTTATGTTCTTGATGTTGCTGCTGGCTGCATCTGTAACCATAGCTGCTTTACACGTGCAGTTTTAGTGGAAAGTCTCCAGTCTTTAAATACCTTAAGAGTTAGCCAGCTTTTCTAATTTTATTTTGTGTAGGGGTGTATAGTGGGAAGGTGTGTGTATGTGGGGTGGTAGACAAAGAGAGGTCTGTATCTATGTGGGAAGGTACGTCTGAGTGTGCAGTAGGGTGTATACAGCATGAAAGATGTGTGAGGCCAGAGAGAAGAGGAGGTCTGACCTCTCCTTTGAAAACTGAAATAGCAAAAACAAGTCATTTGCTTCTCTAAATCATTTAATAGCAGAAAAACAGTAAAGTTTTTTATCTAGAATCAGAGATTTTCTTTGCTATTTCTTTTCTGCTGCTACTTCCTTGTCCTCCCCTCCCCCTACTTTAAAATACATCTTATGGAGGGCAACATGACCAAATGTGGTTTCCTCCAGAACTGGTATTTATCCATTGGCAAAATCAATGCAGAGTTTAGTCTTCAAAGCTCACTTAGATTCTCCTCTCCAGATGGAGAGGATTGTGGGATTTTATTGCAAGTATTCACCTCTCTTTAGTACAAAGTAAACTGGTGCTCTGCTCCCTGACACTGTTCTATTTAAAGGCCCCACAAAAATGCCCATCAAAGGAGAGCATGTTAAAGGTAGCATGTTTTACTAAATGATCCAAATAATTTCACATCAGTGAGCTCAAGTATGCTCATGGAAACTACTGTCTGAGGTCACTTAGATCCTTAGGTCTATTAAATAAATGTGAAACAGCCACAAAGAGATTACAGTGGCCAAAGAGTTCACAGCTGGTAGAAAGTCCACCAAAAGGCTCTCAAAAAGGGGTGCCAGGAAAATGGAGCAGCTACCAGAATGTGGCATGAGAAGCTATGGTTAGTAAGTATGGGATTTGCCCAAATCTTGCCTAACCCAAAGTGATTCTGTCTATGCACAAGTGTTAGGCCTCTTTTGCTCCTGTTAAACTTCACTCCCTTCAGTCTGATAGATATATGTGTCCATGATTTGTCTTTGTCCCCCATTGCTTATTACTTGGTATTTTAAATGTTTTTTTTTCCACCTAACATTGGTGTTACTCTTACTTGGGAGACAATGTGGTATTGTGGAGAGTGGGCTAAATTTAGAACCTGGGTTCCAATTTCCTCCTGCCACTTATTACCTGTCTGTCCTTGGGTAAGATACTGGACCTCTTTGGGCTTCAGTTTCTTCATTTGTAAAATGAGGGAGTTGGACTAGGTGACTGCTAAGGTTCCTTATAACTCTAAATCTATGCTCTTGATTCCATAACTAGTCTTTATCTTTCCAAAGGGCAGAGGCAATTTTATTCATCTTTGTGTCCCTTCTCACCCCAATGCTTAGAACTGTGCTTCATACAATGTAGATATTCAATGATCACTTGATTATGGAATCAGTTCTGGAACTGGAAAAAAACCTAAGAGGCCATATCATCCAGTCCCCTCATTTTACAGATGAGAACACTGGGTCCAAGAAAGGTTAAATGTCCTACTCAAAGTCATAGAGTCAGTAAGTGGCAATTGCTTGATAAGCTAAGTGGCTCCAGTCTTGCTGGATGAGTACAGAAGTTTTATTTCATGCCCTTTAAGCTAATCAACCCCTAAATCTTGTCTCCAGTGATTTTCTTTTCCACCCACTTCAGCCCCATTGTGTAAAGTCTAATGATGGTCTATTTCTCTATAACCCTACATGCTAGGCCCTCAAACTTCAGTGCTAGAAGGTGATTTTAAGAGGATAATTACAAAACCACAATGTCATCTTACAACCTTACAGTCAAGACATGTCACCTCATGGTTGTCCCAAGAGACAAAAACCCAGATAGCAGCTTATTGTCTACAAGGCACATTACCCAAGGTATGTGGCATAATTCTTGCTATTTGCCTGTCATATGAACAAAATAATTTCACCTCAAAGTAGAAATCATCCCATTTTCCTCAAATTCCTACATTAAAAAAAGAGAGAGAAACTCTATAGAGAGTGGCTTCTCTCTCATGTTTGAAACCCACACACATATGTCTGTCTGGTCTTGGTTTTCAAAAAGTTATTTGGATGTTCAAAATCCTCAGACACAAGCAGCATAATTCTAACCTGTTGTAGTGGTATTTTTTTATTCTGAATTCACCATTTCTTGATTAAATACAGTGAAGACATGCTGAGAAGTAAAGTTTCTCTCTGCACAGGAACTAATGCTGTCTTCCCATAAATAATTGTAACTTCAATATAATTCTCCTAATCACCAAGATCAGATTTTGAAAACTCATAGAGAGCTCCAACTCCTCAGAATTAATTGAGGGATATGATAATGTTCTTTCCAAACCCATTAGGGTCAAGTTAGGATGGGGTCTGCCCTAGACTGGGGCTAGAATGCCCACAACTTGCTAGCTGAGACATCTTGAGTCATCATCTTGTCTGAGAAGCCTTCTTCCCACCACTACCACACACACACACACACACACACACACACACACACACTTAGGGAAAAGTTATGTTGGTTATTTAGGAGTTTGGAGCTCTCTGTGGGTGTCTGGTTGGTTACATAGAACCAGAGATTCATTGCTGGAGAATGAGATGCTGAGCAAGGGGCCAGAGGCAAGAAATAGATTTCTAGAACTGAAGTATCAGAGTTTTAGGGACAACAGAAACATCTTTGTAAACCTTAAAGCATTATGGACATGTATTGTTATTGTTATTAGTCTGTTCCAGTTATTTCATTCGTGAAGGGAATTCCCACTGTGGAAAAACTTCCTCTACCAATACAGACTGATAACTGTCCTGCAACTTAGAAAAGAATTGCCTGGAGCATTTAAGTAACCTGCCCAGGACCATACAGTCACTAGGTGTCAGAGGTGAAACTTGAATACAGATCTTTCTAACTCCCAGAGCTTGAGGTTCAAGCAAAGAGATGTGTCCTGGGGTTAGAGAGATACCAGCAGAATAGGGAGGATATAGATTCAATCTAAAGTCCAAGATAATTTGCCTCATTCAGTTTTTTGTGGGCAAGAGTATACATTTATGCCGAGGTTCCCGAGCCCTCTGCCAACCAGCAACACTAAATGAGCTGCAGTGGGATAGCTATCTCAGCATTATCCTCAGAGACAACATGCTGTTTCTAAGGCCCTCAGGGGTAGTATTTCTCTCTCTCTGTTCTCCAGGAATTCAGTCTAAAAGCTACAGATCTACTTCCCTTTAAGCCAATTTGATAGAGAGAAAAGATAAATTAAGGAATAATTATTCACTTTACTTTAACAAAATGTTTTTTTTCCAAAAACATTTGCTGCCCAATTTTTTTATCATCTAAGACAATTTAGGGTTCATATAATGTGATTTAATTGACAAAAATCTGATTTATACTCAACTTTTCAGGAAAATATTTGTTACCAAAAAGCAAGGCACAAGTAAAACTTGTATCTATAGGTATGCATTTTTTCTAATCCTTTGGAAGTTACAAATGTCTGCAGTACTGAGCTATAAGGACAAGGAAAAGCAATGGTGTAAGTCATCATCTTGACAGGCAAATCAAGCCTCCAGCTTATGGAGAGTTGTTAAGGTAGAAGCAGTGCTTCTGAATACCAAGAACCACTCTCTAGACAGGTTATCCAATCTTTATCATCAAGAGCTGTGATTGATGAGTCAGGGTGGAAATCTTTACTCTTCTCACAAATGCCCCCATTGGAGTGCTTAGGAATAAGGAAGAAAGAATAAGATCTTTCACCAATTAGCAGTGGCTTCTAGGGAGCTCTTAGCAAGTGCATCATAAGGATGCCTGTGAACTAGCATGAAACTGTGCTCTAAGATTAATTGGCACTTTCGTTGTCAAAGGGTACATGACAGAGACAGTGAGAGAAAAAAAGATTAAGTACGTAGCCCCTGGCCTGAGTCTAATCGTCCTGAGGCTGCCCAATATGTTCTGATTTACCTTAGTTTGGGACTTCATCTTGTCAGGAATCCATCAGATGGGTCATATTGAAGGTCAGTTGTTGTGAGGATACACTCCAGCATCCTACCCAAAATAACAGCTTCCCTTGGGTTCTGTAACCCACCTTCAAGAAGACTTGCCCCAATGGGGGAAATATGTCCCAAAGATTTTGACCCTTTAATGCTTTTTAACAATGACATAGACTTGGGAGCAATCTGAAGGCTAGAATTCTGTCACACTCTGGTCTGTAATCCTGAATCCACAAACTACAACCACTGTCTTGGTCTTCTCATCCAGGGACTCCTCTATTTGTCTTCTCCCTTCTACACACATTCAGATCCAAGTGGGCTTTGTAGAGGTTTATTTACAAAGCCCAGGGAATACTTTATCTTTAAATAATACAAAGGTACCAGGAATTTTAGGGCAGTTAGAGTGTCAGGCCTGGATTCAGGAAGACTCATTTTCCTGAGTTCAAATCTGTCCTCAGACACTAGCTGTGTGACCCTAGGCAAGTCACTTAACCCTGTTTGCCTCAGTTTCCTTATCTGTAAAATGAGCTGGAGAAGGAAATGGCAAATCACTCCAGTATCTTTGCCAAGAAAACCCCACATGTGGTTATGAAGAGTTGGACGTGACTTAACAACAACAACCAGAAATTTTTGAGTGCTAAAAGAAAACAATCTACCCAATACAATAACTGAAGTTTTCATAAACTTATTTAATTACCCTAACTGTAATGTGGTGCAGTGGAGAGCGTCTGGTGAGAGTTACCATTACATAATAGATAGAGGATAGAAGTTGGCATCAGAAAAATCTTGGCTTGAATCATGACCCAGAAATTTATTAGTCATATGAAAATGGGCCAATCACGTAACTTCTATGAATCTCAGTTTCTTCATCTGTAAGATAAGGATGAAAAGAAGAGAATCTTTCTCATGGGGTCATGAAGATCAAATTAGATAATAGCATAAAGCATTTTACAGATCTTAAAGAACTATATAAATATCAGGTTGGTCTTATTATTAGTGGTGGTGGTAGTATAATCGTAGTAGTAGTATACTGTGTAAGAGGTAGCTACGTGGCACAGTGAGTAGAGCACCAGCTCTGGAGTCAGGAGGACCTGAGTTCAAATCCAGCCTCAGACACTTGACACACTTAATAGCTGTATGTCCTTGGGCAAGTCACTTAACTCCAATTGCCCTGCCTTCCCCCCTGCAAAAAACAAAAACAAAAGTAGTATACTGTGTCCTAAGACCTGGCTTTGGATTCTGGCTCAGCCACTAGCTTATGATCTTGGACAACTCACATTACTTTCTCTGGGCCTTTCTCTGGGCTCCCATTTATAAAATGGAAACACTGGACTAGATGATCTTTAATGTGTTTTTTCCAGCTCTAAATCTGGATTTCTATAATCTTTTCCTCATGTTTTACACCATTTTTCTTTTACTAAAGGCCTGGAACTCCAGAGAAAAACTTATTTCCTATGATTGCCTTGCACCTTCCCTTTTCCTAAGGGTGGTTATCTTCCCTAAGACCTTCTGACCCCTTAGCTTTACCTAGCTTCCAGCAACCTGGGCTTTAACCCACCAATCTGTTTAAAAAGACCATGTCTTTGGCCACTTGGGAATGGCTACCAACACCTGGCTTGGCCTTAGTACTACACCCACATGTTTCCATGTGATTGCTAGATATGTCCTCTTACCTATGTAACCTACCTTTTGAAGCCCCTATAAGGTTTGGCTATGGATCAAAAGGCAGCTAGGTGGCACAATGGATAGAGTGCCAGGCCTGGAATCAGGAAGACTTATCTTCCTGATTCAAATCTGGCCTCAGATACTTACTAGCTGTGTGACCTTGGGCAAGTCATTTAACTCTGTTTGCCTCAGTTTCCTCATCTGTAAAATGAACTGGGGAAGGAAATGGCAAAGCACTCCAGTATCTCTGCCAAGAAAATCTCAAGTGGGGTCATAAAGAATTGGACCCAACTGAACAGATGGAGCAAAGGGGATGAGTGCTGTCTGCCGGCATGTAGTACTTTCCTCCCCCCACCCCAACTCTGGTTTCTCTAAACTCCAAGGGGGTATAGGACTTGACCTACAGGCGGATTACCCAGAGTGCCACTAACTCTGACCTATGAAAGCTGTAATACAATCAGAGAGAAAGGAAGGAAGATAAGTGGAACAGAAGAGGAAGCCATAGTCAGTGGAGAGTTAAACCTCTAACCATAATCAGGAGCAGCTGTTCAGAGAGGCCATGAGGACCTGCCAGAGGGTGAGACCAATGCTTTGCTTATAACTGGCCACCAGTAAGAGAAGTGCCAGAAATTTACAGCCCTGGAGTAATAAGAGCCTTCTGGAGAGTCAGGACTGATCCCATGACCCCCTTCACATGCTAAAAAGGCCATGTTAGCCAGGTGTGCAGATTTATTTGTTCCTTATCTGTTACTTTGATTTATGTTTCATTTACCTACTATGAAACCATGTTGGTCAGAAGAAATGTTAGGCCATGTGTATTTTATTTAATGCTTAAGATGAGAGAGAGAGACAGATACAGAGAGAAGAGAAAAAGAGCCAGAGCCAGAAAGAATAACAAAGAGCGTCCTCAATTTTGAGAGATGAAATACCTTTGTTCCAGGTACATGAACTGAAGCTGAGAACAGAGCCATTAGGGAAAATTGGGGTTGGGGCTGTTATTGGACTGTTATAAGCCTGTCAAATAATCCACATATCCCTATATAGCATGTTTGGATAACTCATTCTCCACATTCCCTTACTGTGGATGGAGATTTCTTTCAACTTCCATCTCCACTGGGCCCTGGCTTTCCCTTTCCAAGCAATTCACTCCCCTTCCCTTTGAAGGAGCATGGCCAACCTCATTTTCTTTGCTCTGTGTCCAAGCCTTTTGGTGGCACTTGAAAGGTATGTTATATCTTTATCATAGTCCCTAGCCCTAGATGTAACTGACCTATCATCAGCATTCTAAGTCACTTCCCCCTCTTAGAACCAGTCCAAAAGTCTTTGCCTCTGCTGGGTGGGTGGGGTTCACACTCTTTATTTTCTGAGCTACCTTCATTACTGAAAGTCAAAGTAAGGTTCTCTGGATCTCCCCGGGTTTTGCAAAATTGGCTCTTTGGATCCCTAGATCTACTTTACCCAAGCCCTAATTATCTGTTTTCTTCTTGCCACTGCCTCCTGTTGCCCTGATCTTAGCATCTACTCAGGATTGTAGAATTAGAGATTTAAAAGGAGAATGGCTCTTTTGCCCTCTTCACTTTACAGGTAGGAAACTGGGGACCAGAAAACGTTAAGAGCCCTGTCCAAGTCCTCACAGGTAAGGTCTGACAAATAAGGTCTTCAAGCCTAGTTCCTCTGACTCCAAATCTAGCATACTTTTCTGCAGCCACAGATTCCAAGCCACAAGCATACACTTTCTGGATTTTATTTACAAGGGAAAAGAAGAGGAGAATATACAAATTCAGAAATAAGACCCTAGGGGAAGGCATTTAGAATTGCCTAGTTTTTAATAGTTGTAATAGTTTTGTCTTGAAAATATTGAGTTTAAAATGTTTACTGAACATCCAATTCAAGATGTCTGAAAGGCCATTGGAGATAGCTTAGTCTCAATTGGAATGACATCTAAGCTTTCTAATCTGATCATTGACTAAAATTCAGCCAGGTCTATTATAGCACATACTGATTCTCTCTAGGCCTAGAGAGTTACCCAATGTCCAACACACAACAATGCCATTTCACTCCCAGAATACCTTCCATTTTCAATTTTGTCATTTATCTGCCTGAGATGTACTAGATAGAACTCATATGCCTGTTCTACAGTTCTAGGGGAAAAATACAAATACATAAAGGTTTCCCTGTCACCTCAAAAAATCAGAATAATTCAACCCAACAGATATTTTCCCCAGTAGTATGCTGGTAAATGTTTAACAACTAGGTCTCCACAACAACATAAACAAAAAAATCAATCAATAAATATATATTAAGTGCTTATTCTGTGCCAGGCAGACTCTGTGCTAAGTGCTAGGGATACAAAAAGAGGCAAAGGGCCCATCAGTTGGGGAATGGCTAAACAAGTTATGGTATATGATTGTGATGGAATATTATTATTATTATGCTAACAGAAAAGACAAGCAGGATGATTTCAGAAAAATCTGGAAAGACTTACATGAAGTGATCCATAGTGAAGTGAACAGAAGCAGAAGGATGTTGTACACAATAACAGCAATGTTGTATGACGAAGAATTGTGAATAACTTAGCTATTCTCAGTAACAATGATCCAAGACAATCCCAAAGGACTAATGACGATTCATGCTATCTGCCTCTGGAGAAAGAACTGATATTGTCTGAATACAGATTGAAGCGTGCTATTTTCTTCTTTCTTTCTTCCATTCTTTTTTTTATTTGAGACTTCTTATACAAAATGACTAATATTGAAATGTTTTACATGATTGCACATGTATAACCTATATGGGATTGCTTACTGTCTCAGAGAGAGGGAAAGAGAGGGAGGGAGGGATAGAATTTGGAATTCTGAACTTTTTTTTAAAAAATGCTAAAAATTGTTTTTAACATATTATTGAGGAAAAGTGAAATATTATATAAAAACATTTTTTTAAAAAAAGAGTCAAAAAACAGTCCCTGTCCTCAAGAAGCTTACAATCTAATGGGGGAGACAACACACAAACAGTACATACAAAGCAAGCTATATATGTGACAAATATGAAATAATTAAAATAAGGAAAGCACCGGAATTTTATGAGACTGGAGAATTTTTCTTGTAGAAGATGGAATTATGGTTGAGACTTAAAGAAAACCAGGGAGGTCAGTAGTCTCAGTGGAGGAAGAAGAATATTTCAGGCATGAGGGACAGCCGGAGAAAATGCCCAGAGCAGAAAGATGGAGTGTCTTGTTTGTGAAGACAGCCAGGAGGCCAATGTGACTGGATGGAAGAGTGCATGTTGGGGAGGAATGTGTAAGAAGACTGGAAAGATAGAAAAGAGCTAGGTTATGAAGGGCTTTGAATGCCAAACAAAGCATTTTTAAAATTTCATCTTGGAAACAATAGGGAGCCACTAGAGTTTATTGAGTGGAGGTGGGGGATGGAGGGTGACATAATCAGACCTGCATTTTAGGGAAAATCACTTTAGTGGTTGAAGGGAGGATGGGTTGCAGTGGGGTGAGACTTAAGTCAGGCTGACTCATAGCAGGCTATTGCAGTAATCAAGGAGTGAGGTGATGAGGACTTGTACCAGAGTGGTGGCATTGTCAGAGGAGAGAAAGGGGCACAGTCAGGAGATATTACAGAGGTGAAATCAACAGGCATTGGAAAACAATTTGGATATGGGCGAGTGAAAGATCATGAGGAATCCAGGATGTTTCCTAGGCTTTGAACCTGAGGGGTTGCGAGGATGGTGTCGTAGTAATAGCAATGGGGAGAATTTAAGGGGAAAGATAGTGAGTTTTGTCTTGAACATGTTGAGTTTAAAATGTTTACTGAACATCCAATTCAAGATGTCTGAAAGGTCATTGGAGATGCAAGTTTGGAGGTCATCAGAGAAACTGGGGCAGGAGAGGTATATCTGAGAATCATCAGCATAGGGATGGTGATTAAATACATGGGAGGTGCTGAGATCACCAAGTGAGGTATCATAGTGAGAGAAGAGAAGGCCCAGGACAGAATTCTGAGGGTCAGGGTTAGACGATATGATCTGGAGGAGGATCCTCCAGAAGATCCTCTGTTTTCCTTTGAAGGAAACAGAGAAGGAGCAGTCAGGTAGGAGGAAAACCAACAGAGAGGGATATCCTGAAAACCTGGAGAGAAGAGAGTATCAAGGAGGAGAGAGTGACCAACAGTGTCCAAGGCTGAAGAGAGGTCAAGAAGAATGAAGACTGAGAAAAGGACATTGGATTTGGCAACTAAGAGATCAATAATAACTTTGGAGACAGCAGTTGCCGTAGAATGATAAGATCAGAAGCCAGACTGTAAGGAGTTAAAAAGAGAGTGAGAAGAGAGACAAGTGGTAGCATCAATCATAGAGGCAGACTCTTAGCCACAGAGGGCAGATGAGATGTGGGATGAAACGATCAAGTGAGAGTTTTCTTCAGGATAAGGGACTCATGGGCGTGTTTGCAGGCATTATGAAATGAGCCAATAGAGAGGGAGAGACTGAAAATAAGTTAGAGTGGGGATGACCTGTAGGAGGAGACAAAATGGATCACTTGAACGAGGTAAGGAGTTAAAGCCTTTTCACCATGTGAAACAGGGGTGAAGGAGGAAAAAGTGGCAGAAGGCACCTGAGTGATAGAGGAAGAGGGGAGAAGAGGTAGTTCACATGAATGGCCTCATTTTTTTTTCTGTAATGAGGCAAGAGAGAGTGGGGGAAGAGGAAGCCATAACAGGTTTGAGGAGGGATGAAAAGATTTGGAAGAGCTGCTGTGGAGAATGGGATAGTAAACTGATAAGGGAGGAATAGTAGGATTGCTTTGAGGGTCCAGTTGAGGTTTTGATAACGTAACATAAATGACATCATATGTTATGATACCATAATGTAACATTAAATATACACAAGACACAATTTTAAATTAAATCTTCATTGTTAACTTTTTCTCTATTGCTTTTTAAAATCTAGATAATCAGCAAAATAATAAATCAAGTTCTGATTTGTAGCATTTTCTAACTTGTGATGTGCAAAGTCTCACAAGGAAAATTTAACTCTCCTGAGCAGCTACAAGTTGGCTCCAGCTGACCTCTGATTACTCCAAAAGTTCACAATAAACAACTTTTATTTACGGAGTTCATCATAGAGCATGTATATCATATGCCTTTAGTTTTGTTCTCTTGTCTTATTGCTGTTCCTAATATTTGGAGGATGATAAATAATTGCGGGTAGAGGGTGCTACTTTTAGTGGTTCTAGTGTTTCTTCACTTCAAGTAACACTAGTTCTTGGTTTTAGATAGATGACAGTGATTTTTTTTCACTTTAAAGGAGGGCTTTTCCACATCTATGTGTTTCAGGGTTTTTGCAACTATTAAAATAATTGTGGTTTTACTTTTTTATTATTTATATGAATATTAGATCATCAATATAATACCTGAGTGTTAATATAGAAAATTTTCTATCACCAAAAAAAGACATTTCCCACAAAGTCACAAAGCTATCCTCTTTTACTCTGGAATTTCAAGTATTAAAAAGAAAGGAGACTCTGTGTCTCAATTTGCTTGTTGAAGGATGCTCTGGCTAAGAGCCACGAGGCCACTTTTAGGTTTCTAGATTCTCTGGGGACTTTTTTCTCACAACCACAGAACAGTGAGAATATCAGTTGTTGAGCCTAGCATCAGGGCTGACCATGTATGCACTCAGTAAAGATTTTCTATAGGTGAAATATAAAGATTTCCAAGAAAGTTTCTTGGACAGGTAATACAATAAATTATCAGTTATTCACACTTGGAAGTGACTTCATTTACAAACCATTTTTTCTTTTCTTTCCTCAAAAGTAGTTAGATTAGAGCAAAAATAAAAAAGAATGGGAATTTCGATGGTCTTAGGAAAAGGAGATAGAAGTCCTAAAGAGGAGAGGACTTTTGAGAAAGGTGCTGCAGGGAGCAACTTACAGACACAGGGTGCCTAAGTGTAGGAAGCAGAAAGAAGGGGAGTTAGGAAATGCTTATCTTTTTAATAACTTTGTTCAGAACAAAGTCTGTTAAAAGTGACTTCACCCATAGCAAATAGAGCCATTGAATGTACAAAGGCTGTAGTACTAGCAAGCACATATTCCCAAGGGACTTTCATCTGCAGTCCAAGGGTTTTGGCCATTTTCTTCTTTATCCCTTAAATTACCAGCTTCTCCGCTCTTCATCTTGTCCTTGGAGAGGGCCCTAAGGAGCCCTGAAGGAGGAGCTTAATGCAAACAAACAAAAAATTTAGAAAGATGGCAAAAATGACAACAAACAATGTAACAACCCACTGGAGGAGTGACTGAATATAGAGGCTAATGAAAACCAGCTATTCTAGGCTTCTCCTTTTTCAGAAGGACCAAGTTGTAGATCTTAACAATCTAGTCCATTTAGGGGGAGGGGGTGAGGTTAAATTTTTGCAGTTCACGATAGGTCTCCTTATGTTAAGTGACAATGAGCGGGAGTAGCATAAGTGACCTCAGGGCCACAGGACAGATGTTTCTGATACAGTCATCAACCATCATCATGGGTCAGGGTCATCTGTATTAGGTAGCAAATAGGTCATTATCTTCTTACATGCAACCTGTCTCAGCGTGTGATGATTAAAAAGTCTGAGAGACATCATTTCTGGGTAATTTAATTATTTTGTGAATAATGCCAGCATTTTAATAAAAGGATGGTCATTTGGCTATCTCTCTTAGACCAAAGACCCCTGATGGTAATGGGCTTACAATTTATATGCCCTTGAGAGAGTAAGTGTTCCTCAGGGTGTCAATCAACATTGATTGGTTAACAATTAATGAGAAAATGTATATTACAATGAGGGTCTTGGGGTACATGACTTGGGTCACCCAAAGCTTTGTCAAAGAGACTTATTAATTTGCATATCACCTGTCTGACAAGAGGGAGGAGCCACATTTTCCCAGACCTGTCTGAACAAACACAATGAGCAGGAACACACCCTTAGCCCAAACTTAGAATTTCTCTTACTGCCTGGTTAGATCTTGGCCTAAATCTGTGAGAGAGATTTTCCACACTGATCGATTTCTGAATAAGGAAGTAGAAAAGAGGAAAAACCTTTGCCTTAATACGATAGTTACTAAATACAAGAAAAAAAATCATTTCTCACAAGTAGGAGGGTTGGTACTTAGATTTGCTTTGTACTACCCCATCCCTCAGAACATCCTGCTCTCTGGGCACCACATAGAAAGAAATTGTAAATCTCTGCCCCTTTAGACATCTCTGCTGAGGGGTCATTACTTTCTTCTCCAGGGGCTCTTCTTCATCTACTAACTCAGAATTGTCACCAAGTCAATTATGGGATTATACTTTCAGGTAAATAAACAGTCATTATAGTTATGCAGAGACAGTTTCATCTCTCCCATATCATAAAGCAAAGCACCACCCAACAGTGCCACTCTAAACCACTGGGGGAAAGAAGTTTTCTGAATCATCTCAAGGGAAAAGACCTGACATTTGAGAAGATCCCAAACCATTTCCCTAGGTTATATGGAGCCTTTTGATGGGGCAAGGACCTTGAGGTGTAGGTAACTCTATGCTAAGGACAGAATATAGAAAGATCAGAGAAAGTCAACTGGAAACTATGCCCCAAAATGGATTATCTTTCTCTGGTAAATTTTCCTGAAGACTGGATCCTAGAAACCACTCGATTGAAGAGCTTTTACCCCTCCTTTGGTGGCACTGAAGAGGAAGGAGATTGCTGACCCAGCAAGAGGCAGCTCTCCAGACCTGTCGTCCAATTTATGCTATCACATATTCTAATTCACTGTGGGTGCATCTACACTATGAGTTCCACCACACATATTACAGCTGTTCTGTGATACTAAAAAGGGACCAGTGTTTTATTTTTTGTGTTTTTTTTTGTTTTGGGGGGTTTTTTGTTTGTTTTTTGGAGGGGGGAAGGCAGGGCAATTGGGGTTAAGTGACTTGCCCAAGGTCACACAGCTAGTAAGTGTGTCAAATGTCTGAGGCCGGATTTGAACTCAGGTCCTTCTGACTTCAGGGGCAGTGCTCTACTCACTGCACCACCTAGCTGCCCCGGGACCAGTGTTTTATAGGAAGTTTCCAGTTTACAGGTGGGACAGTGTCTGGAAAATGAAAAAAGCGTGCATCCTAGGCAAGAAGAATAAGCATATCTAAAACATTGAAAGACAATGACAAGAAAGATTTTTTTTACTTTTTAAAAAATATTTCATTTTTCCAATTACATGTAAAAAATTTTTAATATGCTTTTAAAAAATTTTGAATACCAAATTCTCTCCCTCCCTTCCCTCCCTCCTCAATGAGAATGCAAACAATTTGATATAGGTTATACATGTACAGTCAAGCAAAACACTTCCATGTTAGCCATGTTGTGAAAGAAAACGGATAAAAAAAACCCCAAGAAAAATAAAAGTTTAAAAAAATATGCTCTAATCTGCATTCAGACTCCATCAATTCTTTCTCTGGAGGTGAGTAGCATTTTTCATCATGAGTCCTTCCAAATTGTCTTAGTTCATTGAATTGCTGAGAATAGCAAAGTCTTTTGCAGTTGATCATTGTACAACATTGCTGTTAGTGTGTACAATGGTCTCCTGGTTCTGTTAATTTCATTTTGTATCAGTTCATGAATGTCTTTCCAGGTTTTTCTGAAAGCACCGTGCTTGTGATTTCTTCTCTGTTTTGTCATTTATTCGTGAAAGAAAGATTTGAACTGGAAAACCAGAGAGTTTTGGGGCTAGCACAAAGACAGACACACAGATACCTGTAACATATAGATACAGATATACACATATACACACACATGCATGTGTATATATACATATATACATATACATATGTGTGTATACATAAATATAAAGATAAATGCATTAGAAATGCACAAACAAAAGCCTACATAGGGGCAAGGAGGAAAAAGTATTGGTGTCAACTGGTAGTTTAAGGGAAGGTATCATTGAGGAGGTAACATTTGGTTTGGATTTAAAGGATGAGTAGGAATCCAACAGAGAGGTGAGGGAAGACTTTCTAGACATGAAGGTAGTATAAGAAAAAGAATGGGAGCATGCTTTTGTTGACCCATAAAAGAACTATATACATTTGAGTGACAGAGAGTAGCCTAGTTTGGCTATATGTATATGATAAGAATTGAAGGGAATAATTCTGGAAAGGGAATGGTAAAGAGCTTTGAATGCCAGGCGAAATAGTTTGAACTTTATTTAGTAGGCAACAGGGAGACACTATAGATTTTAAGTAGAGGCGTGAATTGACCAAATTTGTGCATAAAAATAGGTCTGGAGGTGATATGAAAGATGGTTTGGAGTGGGGAGAGAGTAGAGGAGAGAAGACTTGTAAAAAGGCCATTGCTATAGTTTAGAGAGATGATTATGAAGGCTTCTACTAGGCTGGAAGCAATGAGAGTAGAGAGGAAGTGATGGAGAGAAGTAGACTGACTCCATAGGACTTGGTGACTGGTTGGGTAAAAGAGAAAATTCAAAGAGAACACCAAGGTTTTAAACAAGGGAGACTGAATGGAAAGAGTTATCATTGACAGAAATTGTAAAGTTTGACGGAAGAATAAGGGGAAAGATAAATTCTGCTTTGGTCAATTTGCATTTGTGCCAAAGGTGAGATATCTAGTTGGCAATGCGTCAAAGGCAGTTGGAAATGGAGGTCTAGAGCTCAGAAGAGAGGTCAGGGCTATAATTAAATATTTAAGAATTATCTTCTTACAGGTAATAGTTGAAGCTAGTGGGAATAAGTGAGTTTGTCAAGAGAAAGTATGGAGATAAAAGAGGAAAATATTGGAAAATATATTCAGGTATGGATTCTTAACCTGTTGTCCATGAACTTTAAAAAAACATAATTCTGATAATTATTTCAACATAATTGGTTTGCTTTTGTAATCCTGTACATTTAAAACATTGAAAAAGGATCCATAGGTTTTATCAGACTGCCAAAGGGGTCTCTGGCACAAAAAGGTTTAAAAAAAACCCTGCCTTAATAGGTCAGGGAGAGAATAGAGAGCCAGCAAAACAAAACAAAAACAAAAGAAGAGTTAGGGAAATAAGAGAACACTTACGGTGTTTCTGGAGCCAAGGGAGGAGCCAATGTTTAGTAGGAAGGAATGGATAAGAACATGGAGTAGTGTGTAAAGGTCAAGGAGGATGAGAACAGAAAAAAAGGCAACTGGATTTTACTATTGGGGGTTATTTAGAAGAGCAGTTTTAATAAAGGAGTGGGGAAAGAAGCCAGATTGCAAGAGATAGAAGAGAGAGTGGATAGTGAGTGGAGGTATTGAGTGTCAACAATGTTTTCAAGCATTTTAACAGTGGCAGACTGGATAGGATAGTAGCTGGAGTGATCCAGGAGAAGAGTTTTTTTAGGTTTGCAGACATGAGCGAGTTGGCGGGCAATGGAAAAGAGGTTGAGTGTGCACGGGAAAGAGAACGGATAATGAGAAGAGAAGGATGGTATTGCAGCAATGCCCTAGGGAAGTGGGAGAGAAGAGGCTGGAGGGCAAAACTAGAAGGATCGGCTTTGGTGAGGAGCGAGGACAACTCTTCTGTGCCGGAAGGGAAGAGAGCGTGTGAATATGCTGAGGAAAAAGTCAGGGAGCTGGAAAGATGATGTGCATGATTCATGAGACCTCAGTATTAGGGTAGCTGAAGGGAATATGCATATATATATATGTATATGTGAGTGTGTATGTATGTATATATGTATGTATGTACATATATATATATATATATATATATAGAGAGAGAGAGAGAGAGAGAGAGAGAGAGAGAGAGAGAGGGCACAGGGTGAGTTGAAGATGAAGGGAAGATATCTAAAAGAAATAAAATAAAATTAAGGGATGAGAGAGGAATATATTGAGAGAGGGAGATAAGGAGAGATGGAATGGGGTAAATTATCTCACATAAAAGTGGCAAGAAAAAGCAGTTCTGTAGGAAGGGAAGAGAAGTCAGGTGAGGGGGAATAAGTAAATCTTGCTGTCATCAGATCTGACCTGAGGAGGGAATACCATACATACTCAATTGGGTAACTTACCCCACAGGAAAAAAGGAGGAAGAAGAAGATAAAAAAGGGGGGGATGATAGAAGGGAGGGCAGATGGGGGTGGAGGTAATCAAAAACAAACACTTTTGAAAGGGGACAGGGTCAAGGGAGAAAATTCAATAAAGGGGGATAGGTTAGGAAGGAGCAAAATACAGTGAGTCTTTCACAACATGAGTATTGTGGAAGGGTTATACATAATGATATGCATGTGGCCTATGTTGAATTGCTTGACTTCTTAGGGAGGGTGGGAAGGGAAGAGGGGAGAGAATTTGGAACTCAAAGTTTTAAAAACAGATGTTCAAAAACAAAAAAAAAGTTTTCTCATGCAACTGGAAAATAAGATACACAGACAATGGGGCATAGAAATTTATCTTGCCCTACAAGAAAGAAAGGGAAAAGGGGATGGGAGGGGAGTGGGGTGACAGAAGGGAGGGCTGACTGGGGAACAGGGCAACCAGAATATATGCCATCTTGGAGTGGGGGGGAGGGTAGAAATGGGGAGAAAATTTGTAATTCAAACTCTTGTGAAAATCAATGCTGAAAACTAAATATATTAAATAAAAAAACGTGAAAAAAAAATCAGGGAGCTGAGGCAACTCCTGTCAGATGACCTCAATTAGAGGCACTGAGTTGGCACAGTAGTTAGAGCATGGGGCCTGGAGTCAGGAAGACCTGAATTCAAATTGTGGCCCTAGGTAAATCACAATCTTTCTGCCTCAGTTTCTTCAACTGTAAAATTGGGATAATAATAGTACCTACCTCACAGGGTTCTTGCGAGCATCAAATTAGATAATATTTGTAAAGCACTTAACACAGTGCCTGGCACATAGTAGGCACTAAATAAATGCTTGCTATTATTATTGTTGTAGTTGTAGTAGCTAATAGTATTGTTATTAATACTTAATAAATTAGTAATATTATAATATTATTAGTAATAATTATCTCAATGAAACAAAAGACCAAGTCATCTGTTGTAAGCGTATGGATTAGGGGATGCCATGGTGATCTTAAGAACCAAAGAGACTCCTAAATAAAATACGAAGGCTTTATCTGGGCATTCGAGGCACTTATCAATTTAGACCCAACTCCTCTTTCTAGCTGTGTTTCACATTCTTCTCTATCAATACACTCTATGTTACCACCAAGGTAGAGACTCCCCAACTCCCAATCCCATCCTGCTCTCTGTGGCATTTGCCTTCTAATATCTGCAAGTATTGAAATTCTTCTCTTCCTTCCAGACCCAGCTCAGATGCTAATTCCTCTATCAAGGCTTCCCTGATCCCCTCAACTAGAAGTGACCCCTTCTTTTCTCATCTCTATTTGACTTTTCCTAAGCACTTATTTATATTCTAACATATTAAAGTTGATCGTGTTCTCAGTCTCCTCCCTACCTCAATTAGGTCATAGGGTAATCTCCCTGACACCAGGGACTTGCTATTTTTCACCTTTATGTTTTCGGATTTTAGCACAATGCTTTACACATAGACATAGCTAAATAAATGTTTGCTAAATTAAATTAATCCCAAAGGACTACCTGGCTTGAGAGAAGAAGCCTATACCTTGCCCTAAGCTCTTAGAGATGTCACCTACCTAGATCAAACTACCTTCCTTCAGCTTGGTGTTGACATAATACATTTTCAAAGGCAGCCTTCTTCAGAGAATTCCAAGTCTTTCCAGAAAAGACTTTAACAATCCTCAATCAGGGCTATGAGGTTTATTAAATAAAGAAATTATTATATGTACGTGGTTGGTGAGCAAATTGAGGCTGACTTGTTGCAAGGTAACTTGGTAGAAGAAGAAAAAGCAAGGAATAGAATCCAGGGTTTTCTTGTTCCTGGTATAGTATACTAGCTGTGAGATTATATAGCTTCTCATTTGGAGAGTATTTATTTCTACCGAGAAATGCAGTCAGCTCCTTTGTTCTCTGATCCTCTTAAAGGATGGGTGCTATGTTCTTGGGGTCATATTCATATTCTAATTCTCAGATTGAAGTCTTCTTCCTCAGGGAACATTCCTATGGAGTTGGTGGGAGGCTCATATATGGAAAGGATCTCTGGGGACAAGCCAGAAATGAACACTTGGCTTAACAAATCTTACCCGCCAGCTGGTCTGGTTCTTTTGAAGTTGGCTTTTCTTTGGAAAGAAGTTTTAAAATTTGCCAAGTCTATCTTAGAATGTGCCCTGCTCCAAACATTCTCCTCTGCTTTCTTCATTTTGTATCCCCAGCAGAAACATGGGTAGCCCCTGCCTCTTCAGTAGCCGTAGCTAATGAAAACGGGAGAAAGAAAGTTTTCCCTACCAAAGTCTTTGGCACTCTCAAATGGTCCAGTGTTAGAACCGATAATATTTTATCGATCGAAATGACTCTAAACAGGATGTGTTTCTACACCAGCCTTCTTTTTCTTCTGCATTCTATCCACATTGGATGACTTGCTATCTGGACCACCAGGCTTTTCCATCCTCCCCAAGGACCATGAGGCCTTTCTATAGGCCCTGCGTTTGAACTGGAGTTGCTCAACTGGATGAAGGTCGCAGGGCTGGTGGCCTGGAGCTTTTGGGCAGAGAGAAAAACCCAGAATTTCAGGATGAGGAAAAAATGGAAAGCTGGGGTTTGGGGGCTGAGGATGCCAAATTATTGAGAGTCTTGAAGTCTAAAGTAAGGAATTTATATTTTATTTTGTCCAAAATCAACCCCCAACCCTAACAAGACTATAAATTCATCTGGGACATGAAACATATTTTACACTTCTTTGTGCTTCCCCCCACCCTCAACATACACACATAGTACCATGTCCAATGCTGGGTACCTAGTAGGTTTCCAATAAAGATGAATCATTGGATGAATAAAATTCCCCTCCCCGTAATTCCCTGGAAGCCGATTTCTTAGCTGTACTATCTAGCCATTGCCTCTTGGGTGTGCTGTTCCCTAGTCCTTTCTGATAATTTGTGACATCATCTGGGTCCTGTCAGTATATTAACCCTATGTCAGGGAAAGTCCAGGGCAAAAGATCCTTGAATTTTTTGGTTTCAGGACCCCTTTGCCCTCTTAAAAACTATTGAGGAGTCTTCAAAGAACTTTTGTTGACATGGGTTATATCTACTGATATTCACCTTACTAGAGATTAAAGCTGATGGAATGATAAAATATTTATTGATTCATTTAAAATAATATTATACATCTGTTACATGTTAATATAAATAATATTTTATGAAAAATGTATTTTCTGAAACAAAAAATTTAGTTAGAAGATTGGCATTGTTTTACTTCCCCTCCTCCCATCTCTTCAATGTCTGGCTTAATAGAAGACAGCTAGATGGATTCTTATATCTGTTTTTGTATTTAATCTGATGTGATAGGTTGTTTTGATCAAAATACTGTATAAGAAAAAAATCTGGTCTCACAAATTTGCAGCTGGTAAAGGGAGGAGTGTTTCAGTAGGTAAATGTTAGTAATATTATGAAAATAGTTTTGACCTTATGGACCCACGGAAAGGGTCTCAGGGACCCCCAGGGATCCTCAGACTACCCTTTGAGAACCAAAGTAGCTCCACACAAGATTCCCAGCTCATGCAGCTTTCTAAGCTACTCCACACAAGGTCAAATAAGATGGTGACAGTGACAGGACTTTATGCTATGCTCGTGCATTATGACGGTGTTGATGATCATACCATTTATACAACCCTTGAGTTTTACAAAGTTGGGCTGTGGGGGAGAGATGCTGATGATTCCAGTTATTCAATCGGCTCTCCTCTGCCATCTCCCTTCATATCTTGGAATTAACATAAGCCAGCCTGTAGCTAAACTAGGGACTACCAGGTGGCTCAGTGGATAGAGTGTTGGACTTAGGACTCAGGAAACTAGGGAAAGCTAGATGACACTGTGGAAAATGGGTTGGACTTGGGGTCAGGAAGAGGTGAGTTCAAATCCAGCCTTATATATTTAGTAGCTGCGTGACTCTGGAAAAATCACTTAACCTTTCTAAGCCTCAGTTTCTCCATCTGTAAAATGATTCTAATGGTGCTTACTTCATTGGGTGGTTGTGAAGATCAAATGGGATAGTACACATTAAAGCAATTGGCAAACACTAAAATGAAGTGTAAATATTAACTGTTGTTTTTACTGTCCTGCGGACCCCCCGGTTGGCCAGCAGGTCTTAAGCAGAAGCAAAGAAGAAGAAAAAAAGGGTGGAAGAGGGAGGAAAGGAGTGTAAAAGCAAGAGAATATTGCTAGATAGATCTAGCATTTATTTAGTGCTTACTATGTGCCAGGTATTGCTATAAGTGCAGGGAATTCAAATATAAGCAAAAAGCTGCCCTCAAGGAGCTTACTGGGGGAAGAAAATGCCCCCTCCAAAAATGGAGTTGAAAAGTAGAAGCGAGGGTAAGGGAGCAAGCTACCTGCTCTGGCTAAGACAGAGAAGTCTTCCAGGGACTCATGAGCTGAGCTGAGTTTGAAGTAAACATGGCTGATATGTGATCATCCTTCCTTCCAGACCTAGCTCAGATGCTAACTCCTCCATGAAGTTGTTCCCTAATCCCCTCAAATGGAAGCAGAGGTTTCAGGAGAAAGCTCACCAAATGGAGGAGGAGATATTTCCAGCAGAAGAAGGCTGCTGGGATGGAGGTGGCATCCAGGGAGTCATAGGATGAGGGTTTGAAGAATTCATTCTTAGGATACTAAGGAAAGGGGAGAGGGAGAAAGGGAGAGAGAAAAAAGGCAGATAGACAGAAAGAGACAGAGACAGAGAGAAAAGGTAGAGAAAGAACAACCACCAGTTGGTTCAAGGGGGTGTTGTTGCTATGGTTTGTTTCAGTGGTGGCCAGCTCTTCATGACCCCATTTGGGGTTTTCTTGGCAAAAATTCTGGAGTGGTTTGCCATTTCCCTCTCCAGCAGTGGACACTCAATCCCGAGGCTTTTTCAGGAGGTAGGAAGTCAATGTGACCTGTTGGTACCTTGCCATGTTCTGTCCCAGGATGCCAGGTATTGCCCACACTGCACACAGCTAGTACCAGGGAATCTCTTGGCCAGCTCAGATGATCATCTTGGCAAGTCTTTCCTCATCAGACTCAGCTCCAGTGCCCATATCTAAGTGGAACTGACAGGGACCCCCCATAGCTTAGGGCTGGCTTTCTCATGCCTGCAGTTTCCAGGAAGCTGATCTCTCTGATTCAGCTACCTAAGCTATAGTGGCATGCCAGAGTCCTTTTTTTAAGCTCAAAGCCTCTGAGAGGCTGAAACTGCCAAACCAGTTCAACAGAATGGTGAGAACTCTGGCCCACTTACTTACTGGGTCCACCATGGACCCCGTGGGTAGTCTGGCAAAGTCTATGGGCCCCTGCTTAGAATACTGTTTATAGATACAAGCTAAGATTCATATAGGGTTTCCAAGGAAACTAGTTATGTAGAAATTCATTTATCAAAATATATGTATTTTTTAAACCAACAAATTCATGGGCCCCAGTTTAAGAATCTGTGGATTAGATCAATCAATCAAAAAGTATTTATTGAGTGCTCACCATGTGCCGAGCATTGTGCTAGCTCTGGGCATACAAGTACAAAGAAAGAAATTTTCCCTACTAGCAATGAATTTACTTTCTAATGGAAGAAGACAACAAGTACATATAAAGACATGCAGCATAAATACAAAGTGAATAAATAGAAATAGATACCAAATAGTTAAATGCAAGGCCGTTTGAGAGGGAAGACCCTTGCAGTTTGTGGGATGGAGCGGCGATCAGGAAAGGCTTCTTACAGAAAGCTATGCTGGTGCTGCATCTTAAAGGAAGAGAGGGATGCAATGAAGTAAAGATGTTGTTTGTCCTTCATTTTCAAAGAGGACCAATGACGTCATGGGTGATGTATTGACTTGCACATCAATTGGATTAGGTGAGGCAGAGTGGCACAGAGTTGTCAGCCTCACTCTCCCTTTCAGAGTCATCAAAGTCCAGTGGCAGAACAAAAGTCAAGATGACTGGCAATAGCCCAGGTTGCATTGGATGACTTTGGTGTCTTCGATGCCTGACCAAGTTCTAAAACCTCCACAGCAGCTGCTTCAGCCACTTTCATGGCCGTTGGAAGAAATTGTTCTCATCTATCCATTCTGCCTGGGGGGAAATACTTGGGGTAGATATCCCCCTGCCCCAACTTACCAATGAGTTTTAGCTCATCTGCTGATTCAGTTATGCAAGGGTGTAGCAACTGAACACATGACAGTTTCTTAGAGCCACAAGTGCGAATTGGGTGAAGGTGGACGCTGAAGGGAGATGAGTAACCTTGTAAAGGGCTCGGCAGGGCCTCACTACTCGAGGTGATATAGTCCTTTTTGAGGAGCAACCAATCCAAAAGTATGGAGATGGTAGAAGGGACATCACATGTGAAGAACAGACAGAAGGCCAGTTTGGCTGGATCACAGAGTACAGGAGGAAGAGAAACATCCAGTGAGGCTGGAAAAATAAATTAGGGCCAGGTTGTGTAAGGTTTGAAAAGCTAAAGAGAAGAGAACAAATGTTATCCTAGAGGTAATAGGGAGCCTCTGGAGTTGATCTATAAGTACCTTAAACTAACCTTTAGTGATTTTTAAATTGGGAAATAGATACTACCTGTCCCATGCCCAACTCTTTGCTTCCTCTCCACCTAACACCTATTTTGTTATCTCTCTCAAGCTGCCGGGATCTCATTTCTCAAACCCTATTCCTTTCCTCTCTCCCTACACACACAAACTTAAATCTGGTTTGAATGAATATGGAGGTTCCTTGGTGATTGGAAAGACTAATTGCATTACTAGTCAGATTTCATTGTATTAACACTTGTTTCGTTATTTTTTCAGTTATGTCCAATTCTTTATGACCCCATTTGGGGTTTTCTTGTCAGAGATCTTAGAATGGTTTGCCATTTCCCTCTCCAGCTCATTTGACAGATGAGGAAACTGAGGCAAACCAGGTTAAGCAACTTGCCCAGGGTTGCACGGCTAATAAATGTCTGAGGCAAGATTTGAGCTCATCTTCCTGATTCCAGCCTGGGCACTCCATCCTCTGAGCCACCTAGCTGTCCCCAGTATTAGCACTGGCTCTTTATTTAATAATAATGATAGCTAGCATTTGTGCGGCACTTTCAGGTTTGCAAAGCACTTTACAAACATCGTCTTATTTTATCCTTACAAGAATCCTGGGAAGTAGGCATTATCATCCCCATTTTATAGATGAGGAAACAAACAGACAGAAGTTAAGCAACTTTCCCAGAATCACACAGCTAGTAAGTCTCTGACGCCATATTTGAACTCAGGTCTTCCTGACTCCAGGTATAAGACTCTATCCACTGTGCCATCTGCTAGTGGATGGGATAAAGTCTAGGACAGTCTGTTACTCTGATCTACATCATAGTGATGCCCATCAGGGACCCTGGTTCTGCCCAACCTAGAAAGTGTCTCAGCGTGCCAAGTTAACCCTGAAAATCCCATTGTTTCTGGGCCCTGCTCACAGAAGTTGTTAGCAAAGAAAGATGGAGAAGGGTGTTCTAAGAAACTAATTCACACTAAGGTATAGATGACTTACAACTGCGCAATCTATTACTCTCACAGGAAAGCAGGTATAGAACTGGAAGGTACCTTAGAGATCAACTAACCCAATCTCTTCACTTTTTAGATGAGGAAACTGAGACACAGAAAGGTTGTGTCTAACCCTAGTTATTGGCAGAGTCTGTATTTGAACCCACAGACACTGATTCAAATTCCAATGCTCTTTCTACATTAACTGCAAATCTTAGAGCTATTTTTCAATTATTCTCGACCTTGGGGTTGTTCTTTTTTTCTTTCATATTTTGAAAGGGGATCATTGATTTTATCAGACTGCCATAGATGTCCATGGCACAAAAAGAGTCAAGAATCCCCGACCTAAAAAGTAGCTACTTGAATGGTAGAAAGACTGACAATAGAGCAGGTGAGTAAGATAAGGGAGCTATTTTCATGAAGAAGGCCTCAGAAGGGCCCTTCAAATCATATCATGTAGACAATGGCTTACTATGGCTCTGTGATTGCTAAGTCCAGCTTTTAATGAACAACTCTTACAGTGCCTAAAAGGATATTATTGGAGGTGGTGAAGGAAAAAAGGGAAGCAGGCAGACAGGGACTTGGTACTAATAATCATACAGGCTCTGTTATCTGTTCTTGAACCTATGACAGAAACAGATGTGGGCACCATCTGTTTCTTCACCCCTGCTCACTCCTATGCCCAACCTTCCCCCTTACTCTTCCCTACTTATGCTCAATTTTTCTTTCTCTCTCCCTACTCTGCACAAACTCTTCAGATAGAGTGCGGAGTCCCACAAATCCCTCCCTATCCCTCATTATTTTTTTTTTACTTATCTTATTCTGAACTTAACAATTACCAAATTAAATTAGCATTTTCATATACAAGTTAGAAGAGGAAAATAAAATCATACAAGTAAAACACATAAAACTACACATCTCTATTACATGTGACTTGTTTTCCCTTTTAGGCATGTAATAAATTCAATATATATCATTCTTTTTTTAAAAAAAAAAGTCAAATTAGTTATTTACTCATTTTTAGCATTCATTAAAAAATTTTAGTTCCAAATTCTCTCCCTCCAGTTCCTCCCCTACCCATTGAGAAGGCAAATAATAGGATATCAATTATACATCTGAACAATGTATAATTTTCAAAGTTGTCCTACTCATCCATGTTTTCTTCTGGTCTTCTGATCTCTTCTATTTTTAAAAATTCTCAATTACTTGACATTTTTCTTTTTGGGGGGTGGGAGGAGGGGTATTATTGGTTATTATTGCTAGCACTGCTCTCCTTTCCACCTCCCGTTGGAAGGGGAAAAAAAAGAAAAACCAAGCCATTGTTAAACACCCACACACATACACACAAACATACACACACACACACACACATACACACATACGCATATTCAAGCGAAACAAATTCCCACATTAGCCATGTCTTAAAATGTGTCTCATTTTGCACCTTTTGTCCATAACTTGTCTGTCAGGAGATGAACAGCATGCTTCATTATTGGTCCTCTGGTATTGTGGCTGGTCAATAAATTGAGCAGAATTCTTTATTCTTTTAAAATGATTTTTCTTTACAATGTTGTTGTAATTGTATAAATTGTTCTCCCAAATCTTCTAATTTCACTTTCATCGGTTCATACAAGTCTTCTCAGGTTACTCTGAAACCATTTCTTTTATCATTTCTTACAGCACAATAATATTCCATTATGTTAATATACAATAATTTGTTCAGCCATTCTCAGTTTCATGAGCATCCCCTTGTCTGTTTCCAATTTTTTTCCATACCAAAAAGAGCTACTATAAGTATTTTTCTGCATGTGGGTCTTATACATCTTTCTTCGATCTCTTTAGGGTATAGGCCTAATAGTGGTATCACTGGGCCAACAGTATGCACAGTTTAGTAACTGGGAACATAATTATTTTTTAAAAAACTTTATTTCATTAAATATTTCCCAATTACATTACAAATTTTTAACATTTTTTTTTAATTTTCATTTTCAAATTCTTTCCCTACCCACACTCCTTGAGAAGTTAAGCAAGGTGACATCAATTATCCATGTGAAGCATGCAAAACATATTTCCACATTAGCCATGTTGGAAAAGAAAATACACATACACACACACAATGACAAAAATAATGAAAATGGACAAAAGTATGCTTCAATCTGCACTCAGAATTCATCAGTTCTCTCTCTGGAGGTAGATAGCATTTTTCATCACAAGTCCTTCGGAGCTGTCTTGTATTATTATAGTTATCAGAGTAGCTAAGTATTTCACAATTGATCATCCTTACAATACTGCTGTTACTGTGAACAGTGTTCACCTGGTTCTCCTCACTTCACTTTGCATCAGTTTGTATAAGACTTCTCAGGTTTTTCTAAAACCATCCTGCTCATCATTTCTTATAGTGCGATAATATTCCATCACAATCATATACCTCAACTTGTCCAGCCATTCCCTAGTTGATAAGCATCCCCTCAAATTCCAATTCTTTGCTATCACTAAAAGAACTGTTATAAATATTTTTGTACAAATAGGTCTGCCCCCCCTTTTAAAAATATCTTTGGGATACAGAGCTAGTAGTGGTATTGCTGGATCAAAGGGTATGATCAGTTTTATAGCCCTTTGGGCATACTTATAAATTGTTCTCCAGAATGGTTGGATCAGTTCACAACTCCATCAACAATGCATTAGTGTGTCCCAGTTTTCCCATATCCCCTCCAACAGTTATCATTTTCCTTTTTTGTCATATTAGCCAATCTGATAGGTGTGAGGTGGTACCTCAGAGTTCTTTTCATTTGCATTTCTCTAATCAATAGTGATTTAGAGCATTTTTTTCATGTGACTATTGATAGCTTTGATTTCTTCTTTGGAAAAAAATTCCTGTTCATATCTTTCGACCATTTATCAATTGGGGAATGGTTCTTGTTTTTACAAATTTGACTCAGTTCCCTATATATTTGAGAGATGAGGCTTTTATCAAAGCAACTTGCTGTTAATTCCCCCTCCCTCTTCCTGCTTTCCTTCTAATTTTGGCTTAGTTTTGTTTGTGCAAAAACTTTTTAAATTTCATGTAACCAAAAATTATCCACTTTGCTTCCCATGATAGTCTCTGTCTTTTGTTTGTTCACAAACTCTTCCCTTATCCATAGATCTGACAGGTAATTTTTTCTATGCTCTCCTAATTTACTTATGACATCACCCTTTATGTCTAAATCATTTATCCATTTTGACCTTATTTTAGCATACAGTGTGAGCTGCTGTTCTATGCCTGGTTTCTGCTGAACTGCTTTCCAGTCTTCCTAGCAATTTCTGTCAAATGGTGAATTCTTGCTCCAAAAGCTTGGATCTTTGGGTTTATCAATCAATATATTACTACGGTCATTTGCTAGTACGTATTGTGTACCTAATCAATTCCACTGATCCACCCATTCTATTTCTTAGCCAGTACCACATTGTTTTCGTGATTATCACTTTGTAATATATGTAAATCAATACTGTAAATGTATAATGTAAATATATGCACAGTACTATACTGTAAATGTAAAATCTATGCTGGTACTGTTGGGACTCCCAAGTATTTTATGTTGCTGCAACTATTTCAAAGGAACTTTTTCTTTCTATCTCTTCCTGGTGAGTTTTGTTGGTGGTATCAAGAACTGTTAATGATTCATGTGGTTTTATTTTATGTCCTGCAACTTTGCTAATGCTGTTAATTGTTTCACCTACTTTTTTATTTGATTCTCCAGGGTTCTCTAAGTATACGATCATATCATCTGAAAAGAGTGACAGTTTTGTTTCCTCATTGCCTGTTTTTATTCCTTCAATTTCTTTTTCTTGTCTTATTGCTAATTCAATATTGAATGTGATAGTGGTGATAAATAAACATCCTTGTTTCACCCCTGATCTTATTGGGAAGGTTTCTAATTTAGTTCCTTTTTGGATAATGCATTCTCTCCATTTTAGATAGATACTACTTATAATTTTAAGAAAGAATCCATTTATTCCTATGCTTCTGAATGTTTTTTTTTAAATAGGAATGGGTGTTGCATTTTGTATAAAGCTCTTCATCTGTTAATAAAATTGTGGTTTTTATTGTTTTTGTTTTTGATGTAGTCAATTTTTGGCTGTAGTTTTCCTAATATTGAACCAGCCTTGCTTTCCTGATATGAATATCACCTGGTCATAGTGTATGGTCTTTGTGATATATTGTTGTAGTCTCCTAGTTAGTATTTTATTTTAAAATTTAGCATCTCTGTTCATTAGGGAAATTCATCAGGGAAGTTTTCTTTCTCTGTTTTTGTTCTCCCTGGTTTAGGTATAAAAACTGTATTTGTGCCATAAAAGGAATTTGGTAAGATTACTTCTTTGTCTATTTTTTCAAATAGTTTAGATAGTATTAGAATTAATTGTCCTTCAAATGTTTGGTAGCATTCCTTGGTAAATTCATCTGGTCCTGGGGATTTATTCTTAGGGAGCTCATTTTTGGCTTGTTCAATTTCTTTTTCTAAGATAGCATTATTTAAGTATTCTATTTCCTCTTGCAATTTAAATTTTTTAAATATTCATCTATCTCACTTAGATTGTCAGATTTATTGGCATATAATTGGGGAAAATAATGATAGCTAATAATTGCTTTAATTTCGCCTTCATTGGTGGTGAATTCACCTTTTTCATTTTTGATACTGGTCATTTGGTTTTCTTCTTTCTTTTTTCAAATTAAGGTAACCAATGGTTTATCTATTTCCCTCCATAAAACTAGCTGCTAGTTTTATTTATTAATTCAATGGTTTTCTTACTTTCAGTTTTATTCATCTCTCCTTTGATTTTCAATATTTCCAATTTTGTGTTTAATTAGAGATTTATAATTTGTTCTTTTTCTAGTTTTTTTTAGTTGTATGTTCAATTCATTGATCTGCCCTTTCTCTCTTTTATTGATGTATGTGTTTAGAGATATGTTTTCCCCTAAGTATTGCTTTGGCTGCACCCCAAAATTTTGGTATATTGTCTCCTTATTTTCATTATGTTTGATGAAATTGATTGTGTCCATGATTTGTTCTTTTACCCACTTTTTTTTAGAATTAGGTTATCTAATTTCCAATTAATTTTTAATCTCTGCTTCCATAGCCTAATTCAATTAATTGAATGCATTTTTTTTTACTGCATTATGGTCTGAAAAAGGTGCATTTAATATTTCTGCTTTTCTTTTGAGATTTTTATGCCCTAACACATAGTCAATATTTGTGAAGGTGATATGTACAGCTGAGAAAAAGGTGTACTCCTTTCTATTCCCATTCAATTTTCTCCAGGGGTCCATCATATTAACTTTCCAAAATTCTGTTCATCTCCTTTCTTATTTATTTTACAGTTATATCTATCTAGCTCTGAGAGGGGAAACTTGAGGTTCCCACAGCATAATTCTACTGTCTATTTTCTCCTGTAATTTATTTAACTTTACCTTTAAGAATGCGGATTCTACGTCATTTGGTGCGTCTATTTTTAGTACTGATATTACTTCATTGTCTATGGTACCTTTTAGCAAGATGTAGTTTCTCTGCTTATCTCTTTTAATTAGGTATATTTTTGCTTTATCTGAGATCATGATTCTACCCCTGACTTTTTAACAAAAAATGGAGCACTTCATGAATTTGTATATCATCCTTATACAGAGGCCATGCTGATCTTCTCCGTATCATTCCAATTTTAGTATATGTACTTCCAAAGTGAGCATGGGAAACATAATTCTAAATAGCATTACAGAATGACTGGACCAAATCATAACTGCACAAAAATGCATTAGTGTTCCTGCTTTCCCTTAATTCCTCCAACGATTTTCATTTGCCTTTTTATATCATGTTTGCCAATCTGACGAATGTAAGGTTGTTTTCATTTGTATTTTTCTTGTTAATGATTTGAAATATGGTTGTTCATAGCTTGAATTTTTTCCTTTGAGAACTGCCGATTCATATTCTTTGACCATTTGCCAACTGGGGAATGGATCTTGCTTTTATGTATTTGAATTAGTTCCTTACATACAGTGGATATGAAACCTAGTCAGAGAAACATTCTATAAAGATTTTTCCCATTTACTTGTTTATCTTCTCATTTTAACTGTTAGCTTTCTTTGGGCAAAAATTTTTTAAATTTTGTATAATCAAAATTGTCTATTTTATCTTCAGTAAGCTGCTCTATCATGAACTCTCTCCCAACCCATAGTTATGAAAGATATTTCTATCCTTTTCTCCCTAATTTGTCTCTGATGTCACCTTTTGTGGCTGTCCTATACCTGTTTGGATCTTATTTTGGTCTTTAGTGTAAGATGTTGGTCTAAACCAAATATCTACCAAAGTATTTTCTAGTTTTTTTTTCCAGTAGCTTTTGCCAAATAAAGAATTCTTACCTTGAGATCTTTGGGCCTATCAAAAACTGTGTTTGTTACTTCTGTATATTATTTCCAGTCCCTCATTAAGATGCTTTTATTACTCATGCTTTCTGTATCCTATTCTTAGAGGCAGCTAGGTAGTACAGTAGATTAGGCAGTTATCCTGGAGTCAGGAAGGTCCGAGTTCACACCAGCCTCAAACACTTCTTAGCTGTGTGATCCTTAGCAAATCACTTAACCCCTGACTTCCTCAGTTTCCTCAAGTCTAAAAAGGGGATCATAATAGTTCCTATTTCCTAGGGTTGTTGTGAGGACCAAATGAGATAATATTTGTAAAGTGCTTAACAAAACAGTTGGCACATAGTAGGCACTTAATTTTTTTTCCTTCTTCTGTTACTGTTCCTTGACCCTACCTGATCCACTGCCCTCTCACTCCCACCATTAACTCATCCTGGCTTCAGCTCCCAATTAAGTGCTAAGCTGCTTAGAACTTTCCTGTAAGAAATCCTGGACTGAATCTCTTTGTCCAAGGAGAAGAGTTTTCTTTACTCAGGTGGAATAGGACAGATGCTTCCTAGAAGAGGAAAAACCTAGGGAACTGAAGGGTAAGCAGGCAGTGTGGTAGAGTGGAGAGAGCAGTGAGTTTAAAGTATAGACTTGAATAGTTGTAGGACCTTAACATTTTTTACTTTAACAGTTGCCTCACCTGCAAAATAGGTACTGACCCCACAGCATCGCTGTTAGGAGAGTGACTTTTAAATTAAAAGACTCTATTATTATTGTAGAAGTTGTCATTATGGGGGCAGCTGGGAGGCACAGTGAATAGAGCACTGGCTCTGGAGTCAGGAAGACTGAAGTTCAAATCTGACTTCAGACACTTGACACTTACTAGCTGTGTGACCTTGGGCAAGTCACTTAACCCCAATTATCTTGCCTTCCCCCCTCCAAAAAAAGAAGATATCATCATGGGAGAATATTCTGTGGCTTTTTGATCCTTCCCATCTGGGATATCAACACTTAGTAAAGGAGACAGAGAAATAGGGACAGAGAGTAGAGGTGGAAAGACGATGGGGACCTGTTTGCCTGAAGTTAGTAAAGATAATCACAATTGCCTGTTGGTGTTGCCCAGTCATATCCAACTCTTTGTGACTCTGTCTGGGGTTTTCTTGGCACAGATACTGAAGTGATTCTTCATTCCTTTCTCCGGCTCTTTTTAGAGACTAGGAGACTGAGGCAGAGTTAAGTGACTTGCCCAGGGTCACACAGCTGAGGGCAGATTTGAACTCGCTCCAGGCCTGGCACTCTATCCATTGTGCCACCTAGCTGCCAATAATAATATATATAATCTATGATAATAACACAGAGAACCAACATTTAGATAAGTGCCCATGATGTGCCAGGCGCCAAGTGCTTTATGCACATTGACTCACTTGGTCTTTACAGCAACCCTGGGAGGTAGGTGCCATTATTATCCGCATCTGACAGATGAGGAAACTGAAGCTCAGTGACCTGCCCTGGATCACACGGCTGTTACGTGTCTGAGGCTGGATTTGAATTCGGGTCTTTCTGACTCTAGACCCAGCACTCTATCACTGATCCACAAGATACTTATAATCTTATAATAATACTTTTAATAATAAATAATAATAAAATTAATAAATAATGAAGATTCTTATAATTAATAATAATAATATCTCACATTTATGTAGCACTTTGAGATTTACACGGTGCTTTACAAATATTATTTCATTTGATCCTCACGATGACCCTAGGAGGTAGGTGCTATTATCATTCCCATTTTCCCCATTTATCCCCTTTATTCCGATCCTCAGGTTGAGGAACCTGAGACAGACAGAGGTTAACTGACTTCCCCAAGATCGACCTGTAAGAGCAAGCAAAGCGGGACTTTTTACTGTTTTTCTTTTGGAGTGAATCTCAGCACCAACGCAATCAAGTGCCTTTCAGTCTTGCCTTTGTTTGTAGGAAGGCCCACACCCTTTTGCTAATGAGGTTAGCATTTTCTTTGGGGTCACTCATAGGAAAAGTATTGGTGTAGAGACCCTGGGTAGCTGTTAAGGAGCCCCCCAGCTTTGAAAACCCAGATGTTGGTGCTTCTCTCTCTGGCAACTGTATGTATTGCTAAGGTCAGACAGCTAGAAGAACTGTCTATTGATTGGTGTTTATTTGCCCTTTTTATTTAATTTCTGCTTGTAATTTCTGTTTGTTTTCTCTGAAGTTCAAGGTGCTACTTTTTCCCCCTGAATTAAGTGAATGCTATATGTACGTTTGATTAAAGTTGGATTGTAAACCCCTTTAAGTTGCTTTCCTTAAAAAAGCAGATCAAAGAACCTGTGCTAGCAGCCCTCCTTTGTGCTGGTGTTATTGGTCTTACACAGTCACAGTAGTGGCAAGTAGCATTGTTGTTACACACCCAGAGAAAAAATGTCCGAGGTCAAATTGGAACCTAAGTCTTCCTGACTCCAGGCCCAGTGCTCTATCCACAGCCTCGCCTAGCTATAAGACACTGATTTTGGTCATTAGGATCAGGGCTGTGCAATAATTACAGAAAGTATGGACACAACCATAAACTAAATATGGTGCTGGTATAGTTGAAATTGATTTCAGCCTCCCAATCTCTGATTCACTTGGGAACAAGTAGCTAGGAAGACAGGAAGTCAGTTAACAAACATTTATTATGTGCCTACTGTGTGCCCAGCACTATGCCAAGCACAGAAAGGCACACAAAAAAGGCAAAAGACTCCCTGCCCCAGGGGCTGATGTGCAGTGAGCCAGGAGCATGGAGGAAGTGCAGGAAGGATCTATATCAAAATTCTAGAACCAAAGGATGTTAGTTTAAGGTGCCTTAGAAGCCATATAGTCCGAGTCCCTCCTTTTACAGATGAAAAAATTGAGGCCTGGCAATGGGAAGTATCTTACTTAAGGTCAGATAGCAAATTGGTAACTTCTGTTTTGTTTTTTGAGGGGGGAAGGCAGGGCAATTGGGGTTAAGCGACTTGCCCAAGGTCAGATTTGTTCCAGATTTGAACTCAGGTCCTCCTGACTCCAGGGTTGGTGCTGTACTCACTGCGCCACCTAGCTGCCCCTAATCAGTAACTTCTAAAGGAGGTGGGAGAATATCCTCATGTAGATAAGAAAAGTTAAATGACTTTGTCCTAGGTCACACAGCCAATAACAGGCAAAGGCAGGATTTGAACCCAGGTTTTTCTTGAATCCAGAGTCAGTGTGCCTTCCTATGAAAGACCTGGAATAGAAAGCTCCCACAGATGAAAAAAACAGACTGATATGGTCCAGGGAATAGCTGTACTGGATTCCCCAACCCTTCTTTTTGCCTCAACATCCAGTGTCAAGGATGCAGCCCAATAAAATTCATGGGCTAAGGACAGAGGGACCCCAGAGGAGGAGGGCAGGAAACATAGTTCTCTATGGTCTGGAGAGAGTCTCTCCCTGAGGCGATAGGTAATGAGGAGAGAGGAGAAGCTTGGTGGAAACCAGTAGCTGCAACAGCTGCTTGGCTCTCTTGCTGAAGACTCCAGAAAAGGCCTCAAAGGCTCATTTCTTTTGAATTATTTTTGTTATTGCTTTAAAAGATCTATTGAGGCATTTTATTTTTATATCCTAGAATTTTCTGAATATGCTGCACCAGCCTCCCATCCTCCACCCAACAATCAGTGTGTTTCTTTTTCAGATAACAAAGAAACACACTTTAAGCAAACCCAATTGATGTCTTGCACCCACAGTGTACCACCTCTCCAAGGAAAGGAGGGAGGATGAACACTCATTTTGTATATGGCCTCCTGATTATGGGTAGCATTAGCCCAGTGCTTTCACCTCACCCCAGTAAGGTGAGTCTTCCATCCCCAGAAGAAGGAAACAATAGAAAGGAAAAGAATCCCCAGCCTCATCCTCAATGCCTATCCCCATCCCATCCTCTATTCCCCTTCCTGTCCTTATCTTCAACTCTATTTCCAAATTCCTTTCTCCTTTCTGATTCCCCTATCCCTATCTCAATCCTGTTCCTTTCTCATCATCCTTATCTCTTCCATCACTACCCTATCCTTATCAGTATTCTTCTCCTCCTCTCTGCCCCAATAGGATCCCCAACCCCACCTTCCTTCTTCTTTAAATCTATGGCCAGCCTTCCTGGCACCTAGCCAGGAGAGATTAAAGCTTCCCTCCCCTCCAGAGATCATCCATCTGGCAATGGAAGGGTTGGACAACCAGAATGCTTTCTTGGGAGAGGCAGGAAAAACGCACAGAAGCTTAATAGACCTCAATTATACCATCACTAGAGGAGAACAAGGATAATACCCCATTAATTAGACTTAAATTGAGAGAAACGTACTGAGTTCATTGCTGTGTGCATGGGGGACATGGTTTGATTATAACAAAAAAAGGCTTTATATGGAATTTGTTGGCATTTGAAGACAAAGACCATCAAAGGGTTGTCAAAACTGCCTCTGTCTTCATTTTTCCTCTGAATGTCTCTACTTCAGAAGACTAGGCTGAAGGATTACACATTCAACCTAGCCAGAGCCAAAATATGTCGGGAACATAACAGTTTGTAAAGTACTTTCATGTTTGTGAACTATTCTACTGATTGACTCTCTTAATTTTTAGGGAAGATAGAGTATGGCATTGTAATTACAGAAGCAGAAAGCTGTCTCTCTGGATAGTACACTGGATCCTGAGTCCAAAAGACCTAGTTCTAGATGTGTGGCCCCAGTTGACCACTATCTATCTCAGTTTCTTCATCTGTAAAAAATAAGGATAATAATACCACCTATCTCTCTGGGTTGTTGCAAGGTTCAAATGAGATAATATTTGTAAAGCCCTTGGCAAACCTTAAAACACTATATAAATGCTCACTATTATTATTTCACTGGTATAGGGAGCTCCCTTTTAAAGAAACTCTCCATACCAGTTGTGAATTGATCCAACTATTCTGGAAAGCAATTTAGAACTAGGCCCAAAGAGCTATAAGACTGTACATACCCTTTGATCCAGCAATGCCACTATTAGTTCCGTATCCACAAAGAGATAAAAGAAAAAGAGGAAAGGACCTACATGTACAAAAATATTTATAGCAGCTCTTTTTGCAGTGATGAAGAATTGAAAAATGAGTGGATGCCCATCAATTGGGGAATAGCTGAACAAGTTGTGGTATATGACTGTGATGGAATACTATTGTGCAATAAGAAATGATGAGCAGTATGGTTTCAGAAAAACCTGGAAAGACTTACAAGAACTGATGCAAAGTGAAATGGGCAGAACCAGGAGAACACCGTACATAGCAACAGCAATACTGTTTGATAATCAACTGTGAATGACTTAGCTATTCTCAGCAATACAATGATCCAAGATAATTCCAAAGAACTCATAATGAAAAATGCTATCTACCTCCAGAGAAAGAACTGATGGAGTCTGAATGCAGATCAAAGCACACTTTTTACAACTGTCTTTATTTTATGTGTTGAGGCAGGGGACGGGGTTGATCTATGTCTTCTTTCACAACCTGGCTAATATGAAATACGCTTTGTATGACTGCACATGTAGAATCTATATCAAATTGCTTGCCTTCTCAATGAAAAGGAAGGGCAGTGAGAGATGGAGAGAATTTGGAATTCAACATTTTTAAAAATTAATTTTAAAAAGTATTTTTCATGTAAACTAGAAAAAAAAATTTAAAAAATAAACTCTTCCTACCAATGAAGGTCAGCACCTTATCATCTTAAGAGAGGTATCTTGAGCACTGAGAGGCTAAGTCACTTGTCCAGGGTCTCTGTTCCAGTATTTGTCCAAGAAGGTACCCAGGCTGGCTCCTTACCCATTACACCACTCTGACTTTGCTGATTTTTTAACCAGTATCAAATAGATTTGATGATTATAGCTTTATACTCTGGTTTGAGTCCTCTTGCTGGAGCATGGCTAACAAATCATGGCATACAAATGTAATGGAATATCATTGTGCCATAAGAAATGATGAAATGGACAATTTCAGAGGAAACTTATGAACTGTTGCAAAAGTGAAGTGGGCAGAACTGGGAGAACAATTTATGACAACATTAGAGCAACGTTTTAGAGAAAACAAACTTTGAAAGCCTCTGGAACTGATCAACCACTACAAGTCCAAAAGAATGAAAATGAAACACACCACTAGCCTCCTGACAGTGAGATGACAAACTTAAAATGTAGAAAGAGACATGTATCTTTAGACATGGCTAATGTGAGAATTTGCTTTGCTACACTACGTGTGTGTGTGTGTGTGTGTGTATCCATATATATATATATATATATATATATATAATATGTACATATATATATAAACACACATAGTATACACACACACACACACATGATTTGTTTTTCCTGTCTAGTTTTAAAAATTGATCAATGGGAATGGGAATGATCATGCTAATGATAATAAAAACTCGCTACTTATATAAACAAAAAATAATATGGTTTGATGTCTAGAAGTGCTAAGTCCCTCCATTCTTACTTTTCCCATTATTTTCCTTGAGATTCTTATACATTTTGGTTCTCTGGGTGAATTTTGTTCTTATTCTGTCTAGTCCTCCAAAATAATCCCTTGGCAGTTTGATTGGTATAGTGCTAAATCCATAAATCAATTTTAACAGCAGCAGCATTTGGTATTATATTGGCACCCCGTGATGATTTTTGAGCAAGGCAATGCCGGAGTCATTCTTGTGCCTTAGGAAGAGTATTTTGACAGCTGTGTAGAAATGGGTCAGAAATGGGGAAAGGAGGACTTGAGACAGACAGACCAATTATAAGTCTGTTGTAATAGTACAAGAGAGAAATGATGAGAGCCTGGGCCAGGGGTTGCAGTATTATGAGGAGAGAGAAGGGGATAGATGCCAGAGATGTTGTGTAAGTTGAATGAATGGGATTTGACAACAAATTGGAAGAGGGAAAGGAAGAGACAAATATAACTCCAAGGTCATAAATGCAGGTGGCTGGGAAGATTATGGTGTCCTTAAGAGAAGTAGGGACATTTAGAGGAGAAAATAGATTTGTAGGGAAGGAAAGCTGAAGATGATGAATCTTCCCATGGTCACACAACTGAAAGGTATTGGAGGCAGGATTTGAACCCCAGCATCACCTTATTCCATGGCAAGTGTTCTTTTAGCTTTGGACATATTGAGTTTGAGGTGCTAATGGAACATCTAGGTAGATATGTCCACTCATAGGAGGTATAGTTCATGAGAAAGAATCGGGGTGGATATGTAGATTTGGGAATCATGTTTTTAAAGATGATCATTTCACCCATGGAAGCAAGAGTGGATTGAGATCAGCAAAGTAGAAAGAGAAGAGAGGAAGACCCAGAGCAGAATCTTAAGGGATACCCATAATAAAAAGGAGGATACCAAAAACAATTCCACAAACAAGACAGGGAAGGAGCAGTAATGGGACAGAGTAGCATCACAGAAGCAAAGGGAGAAGAGAAGTATCCAGGAGGAGAATGTGGTCACTAGTGAGAAATCAACTAAGGACTCTGAAAAGACCATTGGACTTAGTAATTAGGAAATTGTTAGGATCAGAGAGAACAGAGAAGCAGCTAGGTGGAGGGGTGCTGGGACTGGAGTCAGGAAGATTCATTTTCCTGAGTTCAAATCTGGCCTCAGACACTTACTAGCTGTGTGACCCTGGACAAGTCACTTCACCCTGTTTGCCTTTGTTTCTATTCTGGAGAACAACTGCTCCAGCATCTTTGCCAACAAAACCCCATACAGGGTCATAAAGACTCGGACACGACTGAACAACAACAGGGAGGGAAGTGAGGGCAAAGCAGGAAGGGTAGTAACGTAAAATAAAATTGGAAAGGCAGGCTATGAAGAGCCTTAAAAGGGAATCATATGAAGTGTTTAGTCCTAATGGTAATAGAGAAACACTGGAGATAATTAAGGAAGGGAGTTACATGGTCAAACCTGAACTTTAGGAAAATCGTTTTTATATGTATGTGAAGGATGAGACATGAGGTTTTTCTGGAAGTGGCAGTATGGAGGAAGGAATATACCCTATTCTTCCTTTTTATTCCTGGGAGAAGAATTATCCTATATTAGAGAGAGTAAGCACAAGTGAAATATCTTCTAGAGAGAACAAAATTTTCATGATTAAAAGAAGTTGGAAAATGTGGGAAGAAGAGTTCTAAGGTGAAGGGAAATTTGAATAAGGATTGCTTTTTCATTCATTCATTCTTTAAATCTAGAAGAAAGTCAATGGACCCTTTCAAGGTCATCTGAACATGGACCAGATCCTCCACACATCTCCTCCCAGCTCAAGAAATCATTAAAAGGAACCTTGGTGACAATGACAAGCAAGTTCCAAAGAGGCTGTCTCTTGGACCAGACAGCCCCATACTGGCATCTAAACTCCCCTTCAGAGAACCAGGCATAAGAAAAGGCAGCTCTGGGAGAATCCAGTCAGACTGATGACTGTTCCTTCTCAATTCTGCCTGATGATCTTGATAGTATCTGTGATAACACTAAGGTGAAAAAAACTAAGTCAGCATTCTCCTATTTCCTCTTCCTCTTCCTTCCTTATCCTCCACTAAAAATAAGTGCAAAGTGGTGTGACAGGACAAGGTCTTATCCATTGAGATTTCTTTTGCCAACTGACATCACTTGCCCTTGAACTACTCACCTCTCCTATATCTTGAGGTTTCTCCTATTCTTTAAAACCTGGTAGAGGAACAAGGAGTGGTCTATACAATTATTGGCAGAGTTGATCACCTTGATCCCTAGGAAGACTGCCCATCCCTCCCCACCAACCAATATCCTCTCACTCCCTTGTTCCCCACCAGCTCTCAATCAGGCTCCCAGATGCCATTTTGTAAAAGCTAGAGGTCCAACTGGCATCCTGAAAAAGTAGGAAATCAAGACTGACAGAATGAATTGGGTCTTGATGGCAAAACAACTTTAGCAAACCAATGTCCAGCAGATTCAAATGATCTTGACCTTTCCTCCCCTTTGCCCACCACTCTCACATCTAAGGGCACTTAGTGTTTTTATGTGACTTTTATTTTGGTTTTTTTTTTCAGCTAACAAGCATGTATTTTTTTTTCTCTTTCCCATCTCCTACCCCAACCCTTTGAAAAAAAAGAAACAGAGCCCTCATAACTAATATGTGCAAACAAAACAAACAACCATTTAATAAGAACTTATTACATGCCCAGTATTGTGCTAACTGCTGAGGATACAAAAAGAGACAGAAGATGACAAGTCCCTGCCCTCAAGAAGTTTCCAATCAAATGAGGGAGACAATATACCAACAATTATATACAAAGCAAGCTACATAGAAGAAAAATAGGAAATAACTAACAGAGGGATAGCACCAGAATCAAGAGGGGCTGGGAAAGGCTTCATGTAAAAATGAGATTTTTGGTTGAGGCTCAAAGGAAGCCAGGGAAATTAGAAGGTAGAGTTGAGAAAGGGGAGCATTCCTGGCATGGGAGACAACCAGAGAAAATGCCTGGAGCTAAGAGATGAAGTGTTTTGTTTGTGGAACAGCCAGGGGGCCAGTGGAACCCGATTGAAGAGTATGTGGCAGGTGGCAAGGTGTAAAACGGATAGAAAGGTAGGAGGGGGATAGATTATGAAAGGTTTTGAGTGCCATAGAGTATTTCGTATTTCATCCTGGAGGCAACAGGGAGTTTATTGGGGGGAATGGGAGGGAAGGGAAGGGAGAGGAAGTGACATGATCAGACCTGCATTTTAGAAAAATCACTTTGATAGTTGAATGAAAGATGCATTGTAATGGGGAGAGACTTGAGGCAGGCAGACCCACCAGCAGTCTGTTGCAATAATCAAATTGGCCATGTCCAAAAAATGTTATGATTCATTTGGCATTCTGCACTCATCTGCACTCATCTCACTCTCTGTCAGGAAGAGGGTCATATGGCTTCATCATGTTATCTGGAATCATGATTGGTCATTTCTTTGATCAGAGTTCTTAAGTCTTTTAAAGTAGTTTGTCTTTCAATTCCAAAGGACTCATGATGAAAAATTCTATCTACCTCCAGGGAGAGAATTGATGAACTCTGAGTGTAGATTGAAGCATACTTTTTAACTTTCTTTTTTCTTGCTTTTTTCTGCACATGGCTAATATGGAAATATGTTTTGCATGATTTCACAAATGTGAATATCATATTGCACCCCTTCTCAATGGGTGAGGAAGGGGCTGGAGAGAGATTTTGAAATTTTTTTTCAAAAATTAAGGAATGTCAAAATAAATTTTTTAGAAGAAGTTTTTCTTTGCATCATTGTTGTCATTATAGAAATTGTTTTCCTGGTTCTGCTCACTTCATTCTGCATCAGTTCATACAACTCATTCCAAGTTTGTCTGAATTGCCTCTTTTTTGTCATTTCTTATGGCACAAAAGTACATCCATCCATAGACCTTAATTTATTCAGCTGCTCTCCAACTGATGGGCATCTCTTGAGTTTCCACTTAGTTTCTTTGCACTATGGAAAAGGTAGCTATAAATATTTTTGCATATATGGGCTCTTACCCTCTTTCTTTTTTATCTAAGAGCTTTCCGTTCTCTGTTTTCTCATTGACCAACTATGGGGCCACAATTAAGGTCATCAAACATTTATCAAGCATCTATTGTGAGGCATCATGGTGTGGTGGATAGAGAGCTGGCCAAGACTTGGGTTCAAGTGTGGCCTCTGATTCATGCTAGCTTTATGGCCCCAAGTAAACCACTTAACTTCTCATTGCCCAAAGCAACTCTCTAAGACTAAAAATTGCAGAGAACATGCTGATATTTATATAGAAGAAATTTCTCACCTGCACCTCCCTACACTGATGAAATCACAGGTCCTGACCAAATACACCGTGGGAAGCCCTGTGTTAGGCTCTGGAGGTACAAAGGCAAAACAAAGAGCAATCCCTGCCCTCAAGAAGATTACATTTTACTGGATAGAGACAACATGTAAACAGATAAATAAGTACATACGTGATAATTTGAGGAGAGAAAGAGTACAAACAGCTGGAAAGGGTGTGGAATTTGATGTCAGAGGACCTAATTTAATTTTGCATTTACTCCTTGTGTGACTCTGAGCAAGTCAGCTAACCCCCATTGACCTCCATTTCTTTGTATGTCAAGTGACAGAAGGGGAAGGGGAAGAAAATAAGCACTTATATAGGGCCTACTATGTGCCAGACACTGTGCTGAACAATTTTTATAAATGTTACCTCATTTGCTCTTCACAACAATTCTGGGAAGTTGTTGTTCTTGCTACTGCTGTTGTCTTTTGTCTCCTTTTTCAAAGAGAACCAATGGCATCATGGAGCGATGTTGCAAGGGAATCGGATTTAAGTGAGACAGAGCTGCACAAAGTTGTCAGCCTCACTCTCTTCTCCAAAGTCGCTGAAGTCCAGTGACAGGACAAAAGTCAGGATGATTTTTGATTGCCTGAGATGCAGTGGATGACACTGGCTATTTCAACGTCTTAGCAAGTACCACAGCACCTGTTTATAGCTGCCTGCTTCAGCTATCTTCATGGCCCTTGGAACAAATTATTTCTCATCCACTCATTCTGCCCAAGAAAGTCTTCCCATGTTTGGGGCAGACATTCCTGTAATTCACCAATAGTTTGAGGTCTGTGGTTACCCTCAACCTGGTTCAGCCCATCTGCTGAGATGGTTTTACTGGGGTGTGGCTGCTGTGTATGTGGCAGCTTCTTGGAGCCACAGATACGAGTTAGATGAAAGTCGAACACCAAAGGTGGAGGAGCATCCCTGAAAAGGGCTTGGCAGTCCTCACACCAAAGGTGCTAGTTCTTTCTGAACACCCCAAATACCCATGGGAAGTAGGTGCTATTATCATCCCTAATTGGAGAAACTGAGGTAGGTAAAGGATAATGTCTGAGGTCAGATTTGAACTCAGGTCTTCCTGACTCCAAGCCCAGCATTTTTATCTATTACACTACCATATGACCACTAAGATACCTTCCAAATCTAAACGTTCCACCCTATGAAGTCCAGGAATCAAAAACGTCTTCCTATAGGAGATGAAACATTAGCTGAAACTCAAAGAAAGCTAGAAAGTCTAAGAATCAGAGTTGAAGAGGGGTGCATTCTGTGCATTCAGGCCAGCCCGTACAAAGGCAAGAAGACAGGAGATGATGACTTTGGCTAAGACATTTAGGCATGTTCATCTAGCCACGGAGTGGAGTGAAGACTGACTCTTCTATCCCCTGTACTCCAAGTGGGTGAGGGAGGGGGAAGGACTTTGGAGTCCCCATGTGTCAGTGCTTGAACAACACAGGTTCGTCATCCATGATGAAATACCAGATCAGTTGTCCCAAATGTTCTTAGTTGCTATAGTAATGTGTTTCCCATAAAGTATGAGGAAGGACTTGGGGAAGGCTGGGGGTGTTTTTTGTGTTTTTTCCACAAAAACATCTGAGAAAGAAAAGTCTTAAGATCACAGATTTAAAAGTAAAAAGGAACTCGGGGGTCATCTGTTTCAGCCCCTTCATCTTACAGAAGTGGAAACTGAGGCCCATAGAGGTTAAATGACCTGCCCAAGGTCACCCAGAGAAGTAGAGCCTGGGTCACCTCACTTCAAATCCAGGGTCATTGCCATGCCACCAGGCAGCCCTCCCAGTCACAGAATTTGAGTTGGTGGGGATCTCAGTAATCCATACCCAAAGGGACAAACACAATAACCCACCTGACAAGAGGTCATTCATCCTTTGCTTGGATTCTCTCCGAGAATGGGGAACTCACCACTTCTAGAAGCAGCCTATTCCACTTTTAGTTACCTCTAATTCTTAGGATTTTCAGGGTGAGCATTTACACCTTAGAATCTGGCAACTGCTACAAATCAGGGCTTGATTTATTATTTTGTTGATTGTCTACAAACTATTATCAAGCCTAAATTTACGTCTTTGTGACTTCTACCCATTGCCCTGGCTCTGCCCTTCAAGGCTAAAGAGAACAAACCTAATCTTCCTTCAGTATGACAGCCCTTCAAATACTTGAACACAGCTATCAAGTTCTTCTCCAGTCTAACCATCCTCAGATCCTCCAAATGATATTCGCAAGATATGTAGTTTAGGCACTTGGCTAAAAAGTGCTGGTAAATGTTTAACAACCAACTCTCCAAAAAAGTGTCCACAAGACACATTTTAAAATTTAATATGCATTACCAACAATTTCTTCATCGCTTTCTCAAGTCTAGACAATCAACAGAACAATAAATTAAGCCCTTATTGGTAACAGTTAGAAACTTTTAAAATGTTAATACTCACCCTGAAAATGTAACAATTGGCTCTTGGCAGCTGGTTCAAGTTGGCTCCAGCCTACCCCTGACCTTAGCCATTCTCATTACCTTCCTCTGAATGTTCTTCCAGTTCTCAATGTCCTTCTTAAACTGCAGCTTCCATAACTGAACACAATACACCAGGTGAGGTCTGATGAGGGCAGAAGATAGAAGGACTACGGGGGCGGGGTGGGGAGAGAAGGTGAAGTTAAAACAGGGACTGGTAAGGCAGCGAGGTGGTGCAATGAATAGAACACTGGGCTTGGACTCAGGAAGACCTGACTTTAAATCTTTCCTCAGACACTGAATTTTCCCCTAACAAATCACTTGGCCTCTTAGCCTCAGTTTCTTCATCTGTAAAATGAGGATACTAGCAATGATAAAAGCATCTGTTTCCCAGGTCTATTGTGGAGATCGAATGAGATAATATATGTAATTTGTACACCTTCAAGTGCTGTATAAATGCTAGCTGTCATCACCATCACCATCATCATCATCATTATTACATCATCCTTAACTTCTAAACTTCTAAAAGTCTTTTGATAACTGTATTTCAATCTGTTTGCTTTCCTTTATATCCTGGATATTTCATTTTATTCATTTACAAACACTCTGAGATGTGGTCCACAGCTTTACCAGACTGTCAAAGATATGCACAAGTTAAGAACTACTGGACCAGAAATACGACTTTCAGAATAAAGTTCCTATACCCTCTTCACTCCCATGCTAACCTACGGTTTAAAAAAATAAAACCACAGTACCTTCCAAAAACCACTGAGGATCTTTGATAGGCAGAACCTAATTAAGGAGTTGGAAGTATGCCCATGTTGTAAGCAAAAAGGGAAATTCTAGAGCAGGATATCTGAATTAAATGAGGGTATTTAAATAGCACAAAAGGGCAGCTAGGTGGCCCCATAGTGCATAGAGCCCCAGGACTGGAGCCCAAAGGACTCACCTTCCTGAGTTCAAATCTGGCCTCAGACACTTACTAGCCGTGTGACCCTGGGCAAGTCACTTAACCCTGTGTGCCTCAGTTTCCTCATCTGTAAAATGAGCTAGAGAGGGAAACAGCAAACCACTCTAGTATCTTTGCCAATAAAATCCCAAATAGGGTCATAAAGAGTCAGACACAACTGAAATGACTGAAAAACAAAAGGGATCCCAGTGCTTTACAGGGATGATACCAAGAGGGAAAGAAGTTGTGAAAACACAGAGGATTTCAGCTGAGGTTCAGAGGGAAGGTGGGAAGAGAAAGCTATGAATATTTTTGTACCTACAGGTCATATTGTGACTTTGGCTAGTAGGTTTTCAGTTACCATGACCCATTAGCATCAGAAGATTTTCCTCCATACACTTATAGCCCTGGTATTCACCCTTTCTCCCCTCTCTCTTCTCTAGTGGCTCCCTCCCTTCCTCCACCATCTCCTCTGCAGTTCAGCTAACGTATGCTCAGCCCAAGTGTGCCAAGTGTTTTAAATCCCAGTTTGAGGGAAACAAGACTATATTAGGTAATTTACAGGTACATAGTCTCATATTCTTCAATTAGCTTGGGGAAAAGTTTAAAACATTAATTAGTCTCTTCCAGAATGTCTGTTTGGTTACCCTTATAGTCAGCATGCCCCTTCCCTAGCCAAAACCAAGAAAACATTATATAAAGTATCCCAAAGAGATCATAGAAGTGGGGAAATGGACCCGTATGTACAAAAATATTTATAGCAGCTCTTTTTGTGGTGGCAAAGAATTGGAAATCAAGGGGATGCCCATCAACTGGGGAATGGCTGAAAAAGTTGTGGTATATGAATGTAATGGAATATTATTGTGCTATAAGAAATGAGGAACAGACAGACTTCATCATAACCTGGAAAGACTTACATGATCTGATGCTGAGTGAGGGGAGCAGAACCAGGAGATCATTATACATGATTACAGACACACGGTATCTGTAAGGACTAACTTTGATAGACTTGGCTCTTCTCAGCAATGCAAAGTTCTAAGACAGCTCCAAAATCTCATGATGAAAAGAGCTATGCGCATCCAGAGAAAGAATTACAGAGTCTGAATGCAGATGGAGGCATATTATTTGCTCTCTCTTTTTTTCCTTTGTTTTTTTTTGTTTCTTCTTTCACATGGTTCATTCCATTGGTTATAATTTTTCTTTACAACTTGACTATTGTGTAAATAAGTTTAATATGTATATGTAGAACCTGTATCAGATTACATGCCATCTTGGGGAAGGGAGGAAGTGGGGGGAGAAAATTTAGAACTCAAAAACTTGTGGAACTGAGTGTTGTAAACTGAAGATAAAAAATAAATTTAAAACAAACAAAGTCACAACAGGAATGGGCCTGAAAAACTCTTATTTGTGAGGCATCCATGAGAGAATTCATAGAGTAGAACTGGAAGGCCATCTAGCCCAATTCCCACACTTCACAGATAAAGAAACTGAGGCCCAGGTAGGTGAGGTGCCCTGCTCATGGTCATATGGGCAATGAGAGTTAAGAGGTGGATTTGAACCCAGGTTCTTTGATTCCATGTTTCTTGGCCGACTTCAATACTTCAGAGAACTATGATTTTGGTGATGTGGCTTCTCCATCCAGTGACGCAAATGGAAATACTTCTAGAATTTGTGGGATGGTCTTCCAGAGTTTGCTGGGATTGAAGGATTCATGATCCTACAGCCAACCTGGGGCTGAGCTCTTGCACATGCCTAAAAATGCTACTAATAATAACTAACATTTAAATAGCACCTACTATGTGCTAAACACTTTACAATTACTATTTCATTTGATCCTCACAACAACCCTGGGAGGCAGGTGCTATTTTGATCCTTTTTTACAGTTGAGGAAACTGAGGAAGTCACAGGTTAAATGAAATGCCCAGGGTCACACAGCTAGTAAGTATTTGAGGTCAGATTTGAACTCAGGTCTTCCTGATCCCAGGTGCACTACTCTATCCTGGCTACCAAGTGCCAGATTTGAGATACTATGAGATCCCATCCCAACTTATGTCCTGTCCAGGGTCAATGACTTTCACTGACAAAAGTTGTTTCTCTCTCGTACTAATAACTAATTGTTGAATGAGGACCAAAGTTTTTCTTCTTTTTTGCTTCCTCATCCAGAAATCAACCAGTGTGGGAAATCGTTCTCAAAGACAGTAAAAGAAATTCTAAGTTTGGGCTAATGGATGGATTCCTGTTCATAATATGGACCCAGACAGGTCTGGGAAAATGTGGATTCTCCCTTTTGTCAGACAGGTGATTATGGAAATTGATAAGTCTATTTGACCAAGACTTGGGTGATCCAAGTCATGTACCCCCAAGACTCTCATTAGAAAGAGCCCATGTCTCATTATAATATCCATTCTCTCATTAATTGCTAACCAATCAGAATTGATTAGAATCAGCCCACATCTCATTATAATATCCATTCTCTCATTTATTGCTAACCAATCAGAATTGATTGCCACCCTCAGGAACATCCATTCTTCCAAGGGTATATAAATTGTGAGCCCACTGCCATGAGGAGCCTTTGACATTCAAGAGTGCCACTGACCTCTTTTATTAATAAACATGATAGTATTATTAATAAAATGATTAGATTACCCAGAAATTATGTCTTTCAAATTTTTTAAACGACACAACAAAAAGAATCTTAGCGCAGAGTGGATCATAGATGTAGAACTGGAAGGGACCCTAGAGCTTATGAGTCCAAACTTCTCTCTACCCCATTCTACAGGTGAAGAAACTGAGGCCAGGAAGTTAAACACTAGAAGACCCAGGCATGTCATCCAGCTGAAAAATTTGCTTGGCCCCTTGAGGAATTCTTAAATTCTGGTCCTTCTAGTTAAGTGACTTGCCTAAGGTCACAAGGTAAGTAACACAGCCAGAATTTGAACCCAGATACTTTTAAGTACGGTTCAAACGCTCTTTTTATTGTACCATAGCTCTGTAAGCAGAGCTTCCCAAGACCAAGAAGCCCAGCTCTTCTGCTCAAGGGTCCAAGCTGTCCTCTGGGGTGGCCCAGCCTGGGCCTTAAAGAGCAGAGAGGGGACTATTGAGCTCTTAATTATTTTTCTTTAAAATCAGCTCCCTTTCCTGGACTTGCCCAATTCCATCAATGGCACTGACATTCTTCCAGCCATTTGTGGCTCATAATTTAACCTCTGTCACCAGTCTTGCTTCTAGAATACTGCTTAAATCTGTCCCTTCCTTGCCATTACCATTCTCATACTCTAGTTCTTGTTCTTGTCTCTCACCTAGATTATTTCTATGGCCTCTTAGCCCTTCTCCCTGTTTCCAGTCTCTTCTCATTACAAATCTGCCTGCCTTCTATTCCAAATCTACCTAGAGTGACACAGGGTTTAGAATTGGGAGAGCTGAGTTCAAAATCTGCCTCAGATACTTCATTACCTGTATGACCTTGGGCAAGTCACTTAAACCTGAGTTTCCTTGACTGTAAAATGAGAATAATACCAGCCTTCTCACAGGCTTGTTGGGAGGATCAAATGAGAAAATGCTGCGAGGAGCAAGTAAGACAATATTTGTGAGGCACTTAGCACAGTGCCTGGCACATAGTAGGTGTTATATAAATACCAGTTATTATTATTATTACTACAAACTGTGGCCTAATTTATCTTACTAAAGCTCTGTTCTGGTCACATCAATCCTCTGATCATAAAGCTTTAATGACTTCAGATTGTTTGATAGATAGGTTCTAGACTCCTTGGCCTGTTATTCAATACCCCACTGGGGAGGGAGAGGGGAAGAGGTAGGCAGGTGGAGTAGAACTTATCAATCAACCAATAAACATTTATTAAGAGCCTACTCCATGCTAGGCACTGTGCTAAGTGCTGGGGATACAAAAAGTGGAAAAAGGTAGTCCCTGTTCTCAAAGAACTAACAATCTATTGGGATGAAGGGACAAAAAGCAAATTATATACAAAGCAAGCAATATGCAGGATAAATGAGAAATAATTAAAAGAGTAAAGGCACTAGAATTAAGAAAGGTTGGGAAAGGATTCCAGTAAAAGATGGGATTTTAATTAGAATTTAAAGGAAGCCAAGGCAGGTTAGTAGTTGGAATGGAGGAGGGAAGCTTTCCAGGCATGAGTGGTAGCAAGAGAACTGAGATTCATGGAACAGCCAGAAGGCCAATATCACTGGATCAGACAGAACATGTTGAGGGAGTGAGGTGTAAGAAGACTAGACAGGTAAGAGGGGGCTAGGTTATGAAGGTCTTTGAAGGTCAAACAGAATATTTTGTATTTGATTCTGGAGGCAATAGGGAGCCACTGGAGTTTATTGAGTAGGAGACTGACACTTGTGCTTTAGGAAAATCACTTTGGTGGCCAAATAGAGGATAGACTGGAGTAGGGAGAGACTTGAGGCAGGAAGACTCATCAATAGGTTATTACAATAGTTCAAATGAGGTCATAAGGGCCTGCAACAGAGTGGAGGTGGTGTCAGAGGAGAGAAGGGGGCATATCTAAGTGGTATTGCAAAGGTGAAATAATAAACAGGCCTTGGCAACAAATTGGATATGGTGGGTGTGTGTGAGAGATACTAAGATATTCAGGATAACTCCTAGGTTTCGAATCTGAGGGACTAGGTGGAAAGTGTGTCCCTCCATAGTAATAGGGAAGGGGAGAAAGGTGTTGGGGGAAGGATAATGAGTTCAGTTTGGAGCATATTGAGTTTAAGACAATCACTGAATGTCCACTTTGAGATGTCTCAAAGGCACTTGGAGATGTGAGATTAGAGATCATCAGAGAGGTTTGGGCACGGTGGATAGAGAGCCCTCCTCAGAGGTATAGGTAGCTATGAGAATCATAGCACAGAGATTGTATTAAATCCATGGAAGCTGGTGAGATCAACACGTGAAGTTGCTGTCATTCATCCTTCATTTTTTGAAGAAAACCAGGGACATCATAGGGTGCTGTCTTAATTTGTACGTGAGTTGGATTTAAGCGAGAAAGAGTCACACAAAGTCATCAGCCTCACTCTCTCTTCCGGAGTCATCAAAGTCCAATGATAAGACAAAAGTCAAGATGACTGGAGATGGCCCAGGATGCAGTGGATGACCTTGGTGTCTTCAATGTCTTACCAAGGTCTAAGCAATCTGCAGTACCTGCTTCAGCCACCTTCACGGCCATTGGAACAAATTGTTCTCACTCACCCGTTCTGCCAGGGGAAGTCTTCACATGCTTGGGGTAGATATCCTCCTCACCAATGGGTTTGAGGCCCATCAGTTACCCTCAACCTGGTTTAGTCTGTCTGCCGAGATGGTTTTACCAGGGTGTGGCTGCAGCACATACTACAGCTTCCTGAAGCCACAGGTGAGAGTTGGGTGAGAGGCGGACACCAGAGGTAGATGAGAATCCCTGAAAAGGACTTAGCAAGCCCTCACACAAGAGATGCTAGTCCTCCTGAAGACCCCCCACACCCCATCAAGTGAAGTAGTATAGAGGAAGAAGAGAAGAGAAGCCAGGACAGCACCCTGAGTGCCACCTGTAATGAGAAGGCATGATCTGGATGAGGATCCAGCAAAGGAGACAGAGGAGTGAAAGGATAGTTAGGAGAACCAGGAGAGAGTGGAGTCCTGAAAACCTAGAGAGATGAGAAGATCAAGGAGAAGAGAGTGATCAACAGTGTCAAAGGCCGCAGAGAGGTCAAGGAGAATGAGAACTGAGAAAATGTAATTGAATTGGACATTTGATCAGATCTGCGATTTCACTAGTAAAGAGAATTTAGCACTTGTTCTACAACTTGCAATCTAAGACAGTGGCCTGGGTCTCTGAAAGATCGATTTGCCCAGTGTCACACAGCAAATTTCTTTCCGAGGTTTCAATGCAGGTTCTTCCTGATGCTGAGGAGGGCTCTCTATCCACTGCGCCATATTGCCTTTCCAAGAATCCCAGAGTTTAAGAAGGATATTGACAAGCTCTCTATTCACTACCTAATACTGCTGCTCACCTTCAAATAGATCTCTAAAAAAGCAGTGTATGTGAAAAGGACCTAAGGTCCAGTGAACTGCAAACTCAATATAAGTCAGCAATTTTATGTAGCAGCCAAAAATGCTAGGCCACATTAAAATAACTCTAGTGTCTACAAGAAGAGAGGTGATAGTCCCACTCAGACTATAATTGGAGTGTGTCCGGTTCCAGCTCACGCACATTTTAGAAAGGATATTGCTTAGTTGGAGTTCATTCACAGGCATGCAACCAGGATGACGGTGAAAGGTATTCAAAACCATGCCCTACGAGGACCAGTTGAAAAGAAGTGGAAGCATTTCTCCTGCAAAGAGAGGGCCTAGTTGGGGGTATACTCAGAAGTGCATTGATAAATGTTTAACCACTGGCTCTCCAGGGGGAAAAATGTTCCTAAGTTCAGAACAGCTAGAAGAGTCTCAAAAAAGTCAAAAATGGACCTATATGGATTGATGCAGGGAGAAATAAGGAGAACCAGGAGAACTGATACAGCGACAACAACGTTGTAGAGGATGACAACACTGAAAGACATCAGGACTTCGAAATGGCGATTTGAGAGGGCTGACGCTGAAGGATCCATCATCTCTAGCCTCTCAGGAGGAGGGATGCAATGTGCAGAATTACTTCATTTCTAGATATGACCAATTTGTTGCTTTATCTTATTTAACTTTAAATTGTTACTTGGGGTTTGGAAATGGGAGAAGAGATTTATTGCGAAGTGATAGCAATGCTCTAAAAGAGAGAGAGAAAGAATCAAACTTTTTTTGAAAGAAAAAAAAGTAACTGAAGACCTAGGGAGAGTGCTATGAAAACACAAGTCAGTCAACTGAAAATAGATGCTCAAATCACATCTTAATATGGATACTTAATATGATTAAATGTTATTTGATTTCAATAGATTAGACTTTATAGAAGCCAAGCCTTGGAAAAGGGAGAAGTAGACCCTGTTGCTCATAACAAATGCTACAAGCCAAACTTGAGAGATGATAGTAGGGAAGGGAAGGTAAGCATTACCCCCTTTATAGTAACAAAAATTTCATTTTAACTATGGGAACTTAAAGCCTAGATGCTCTATTTCTTTAGCCTGTTTTTTAGCCGGTATTTCTTGAGGCTGGCAACTTAAATATATTTTTTTAAATTAATTTCTAAGTTTCTTTAATAATGTTGGCTCTTATGGTTGGGTTTCAGCCACATTCAAGAGAGGCAGAGGATGTCCTTCCCCCTGCAGAGATGGTCCTCCCAGACTTCACAGTGACAGGCACAGATGGAGAAAAAGTAGTCCCTATCCCATATTAGAAAAAATTGCTTCTTTGTGGACTGTGGAGTTCTAAGTTAACAGCAGGTCACTTCCTTTGTGATGTCACTGGCTTTGGTAGCCACTTGCCAGAGGTCAGTGGAAGATCTTTACGGGATGTTAAGGATAAGCCAGTAAGGGTGACTTGGCTATACAAATGGAGGGGGCTTGTGACCTCCCACGAGCAATCAATTTCCCTTCCCTCCATCTCGGCCTCCATCTTCAATGTCAGAGAAACCAGGAAGAGAAAGCAACCCATAGGCTAATAAGGGCTGGTTTGGCCAAACCATGGTGAGTGGGGCACGGCAGAATGACCGAGGAAGGAACAAGTGCACAATGATGGGAAAACTGTCCCTCGAGGACCATTTTTTAATGTCCTGGGAGAAGATTTGCTATCTCTTGAGGTTCTTCAGGGTCATTCTGGGTATGAGCCCACTGGCCCTAGTTAAGTATGGTTGGTCTCTATCCAGCCTGAGAAGGTGATGCCTTAAAACCATAGGCCCACCTGGAGAATCCCAGCATCTTCATGGGATTGTCCTCTAACAGCAACTTAAGTTCAAGGGACCTACCCCTCCAGAAACTCCATTATAGAGTCAAGTAATAAATGTGGACATTTAGGGGGTAATTTTTTTTTTCATTTAAAATGACTATGATTATACATTCTATTTAAGAAACCACTAGATTGTGAGGGCAGGGACTGTCTTTTTGCTTATTTTTGTACCCCTAGTGCTTGGCACACAGTAGGTGCTTAATAAATGTTTATTGATTAACAGAAACCAAACAGAATTTTCTTCTTGGGAAAACCCGATAAGTAAATGTTTCTTTCTGGAGTATTGTCCTATAAATGAGTGTATGTAATGTCTGGAAATCCAAGCTTCTCTTGGAAACAGGGACTTTGTCTGGGTTTTTCTCTTAAGGAACTTGAATAATTTCTTACTTCTGCCACAAAAGTACTCTAAACACTAGCACAAGTTAAAATTCTGTGCCCCAAGGCAAAAATTTTGCAGAGATGATCCCACTGTAACCAGCCATGCTTGGAAAATTCCAAACCACGCACCTCTGGGGAAATCCTTCCTTTTATGGATCCAAAAGCCCTGCAGGGGTATAAATCATGCTGGATGGCCACATTTTCCAGATAGTTAAAACATTACCTCCTTTAGAGTAACAAAAATTTTATTTTAAATATTTTGGATGAGAATCTTATTTCTACGGTTTCTTTTATTATTCAGACCCATGATTTCATGGGTATAGGACCTCCCTTTACCAATACAAATCTGTAATTGTTCTGTATCTTATTATCTTGGAGAATTTGTCAGAGAATTGAGAGGTTGAGTGATTTGCCCAGGATTAGACTGTCAGTTAGTCAGTCAATAAGCATTTATTAAGTGACTACTATATTCCAGGCACTGTGCTGAGCACTGGGAATACAAAAAGAGGCAAAAGAAAGTTCCTGCCTTCAAGAAGATCACAATTCAGCCAAGCCAGTATATATCAGAAGTTAGATCTGAACCCAGGTCATACCAATAAAATACTGAATTTAGAGTTAGAAGCCTTAAATTCAAATCACAGCATTGTTGCTTACTCCCTAGGGCAACTAGGCAGTGGAATGGATAGAGTGTTGGTCCGGGAACCAGGAAAACTCATCTTCCTGAGTTCAAATCTGTCCTCAGACACTTACTAGCTGTGTGACCTTGGGTGAGTCACTTAACCCTGTTTGCCTCAGTTTCCTCATCAGTAAAATGAGCTGGAGAAGGAAATGGCAAACCATTGCAGTATCTGTGCCAAGAAAACCCCAAAGGGGGTCACAGAGAGTCAGACGTGACTGAACAACAGCAACAGTCTATGAGCTTACTAGCTATGTGACCTTAGGCAAGTTATTTTATTCATCTTGGTTCCAGTTTCTTTTATCTGCTAAATGAAGGGACTGGAGTAGATAATCTCTAAGGTCTCTTCCAACTTTAAATTTATTAAGATTTTAAGATTATCTCTTTGCTCCCACTGTAAATAGTTCTAGACTACTGTGATTTTTAAAAATGCTCTTTTGTATATTTTACATGTTTTTTCTAACTTCCTACTTCTCTGGAAACTGTTACGTCTTCATGCTATGAGTGAAGATGTAGCTGTATCAAGCCCTTCCTACTACTTCATCCCCTTTCTAATTTGCTGGTTCTGTGAGCTTAAAAAAACAAATAAGAAATTGGGACTCTAAACCACAAAGAGCTGAATTCAAGTCCTGGCTCTGACATACCCTGCTTGTGCGACTCAAGCACACAAAAGCAAGCCACATAATCTCTCAATGCTCTAGGCAATTCTCTGAGACAAGGGTGCCAATCAGCATTGGTAGAGAGAGTTTCCTCCCTTTGGAGTTCCCTATGCCAATGAAATCACAGGCCTATTTCCTATCCCTATGAGTAAAGTAAGTTTATATTTTATTTATCACATCTGACCCCTTTTCTTTATTCACAAAGCCACTACTTCAGTTCAGGCCCTAATTATCTCTCACCTTAACTATTGCAATGGCCTCCTACTGGTCTCCTTGTCTCAAACCTTTCCCTACTCCAGTCCATCCTCCATGAAGCTGCCAGAGTGATTTTCCTGAAGCACCACTCTGATCTTTCACTCTCTTTCTCATTAAACTCAATTAGTTCCCTAATGCCTTTGGGAAACAGAAACTCTTCTATTTGACTTTTAAAGTCCTATACCACTGGGCCTCCAATTGTCTTTCCAGCCATATTGTACATTCCTTCCCTTCCTATACCATGTGAGCATCCAGCCATGTCCTTTCCCCAAATGTGTACCGGCTTCTAAGTGCTGAGGTCCTATTAGGACCCAACGAAGGTGTGAAAGATACATGTCTGTGCCTTAGGCCTAGTCAATCTGAATCACTTTTTCCACTTTTCTCTTTGGATAAGATCCAAGAGACTTTTGATTTCGTTCTTAGGGCTCTAACAGTTTTCACTTTCTAAACCTTCCCTGATGATTTGAGCCTCAAGTCACCTGGAGTTCTCTGGTCGTTGAGCTTAATCAACTCCTCAGATTCAGAGATTTGTCTCCACTGGATGTCCTAGTCTGACACCTGTTCTGTATTTCCTCTCTTGCTTCTGTCGACCATATACTGCCACTATATAATTCTACTTCCAGAGGTTATTTACTCAGAAAGAGAAAATACACAAGTTCAGAAATAATATGCCAGAGTAAGGTCATTGGAAGCTCAGATAGAAGAAAATTAGCATATTATTATCATATAAAAGAAACTTGTCCCACACTGTACAGTGGCTGAGTTTTTTTCTTTCTTTCTTCCCCTCCCCCCCAGGGCAATTGGAGTTAAGTGACTTGCCCAAGGTCACACAACTAATAAGTGTCAAGTGTCTGAGGCTGGATTTGAACTCAGGTCCTCCTAACTCCAGGGCCGGTGCTTTATCCACTGCGCTGCCTACCTGCCCAGTGGCTGAACTTTCCATCCTGAGTTTTTACAAAATTTTTCAAGGTTTAGCCTACCCCATAACCCTCTCCAAACCAGGAATTCCAGGTCAACCCATCCTGCTTTCTCATAGCCATAATCACTACTCCACCCCACAAGAGATTTGTGTTTCCCGTCCCTCTTCTGATAATATTTTTCTCCCTCCTCCCACTCTACCCCCAAACCTCTTGATTCTCCCACCTTTATACTCTGGGTCAGACTTCTTAGTCCATTCTACAATCTAAAGGGGTTTCCAGCAAATCAGGAAAACTCTTGATTTAGACACTAGGGTTATGGAATGTTCAGACTGTATTTATACTTGATCACTAACTTTCCACTCCTTGACCAATAAACAAAAAAGAAATAAAAATAAATACTGTAATATCAAAAACAGGAAATGCCAACGATCTGGAGTTGTACCAAGACATATCAGATCCCAGAAGTTGCTAGATCTCTTAATATGTTCTTTTTGAAAAGTATTGCTGTATCTTGTTTTTAGATCACCTTAATTTCAGGGGGAAAAATCTGCCCGTTCTCAGAAAGCCATTCTTTATAACAAAGAAGAAAAGAGAAAAAGGACAATTCAACAAAACTAACCAACATATCAACGAAATCGGTTATGATATTCAGTGTTCCACATCCATACTCCCTTTCCTCTGTGACAAAAAGGTACATCCACAAATGTCTTATTTGTAACCAAGCTCGATAGCTTGAATTTCATAGCATTCAATTTCAATGTTGTTGTTTCTATTTATAGCGTAGTCACATGTATTGTTCTCCTAGTTCTGTTTATTTTATTCTGTATCAGTTAAAATAAGTCTTCTTATGTTTCTCTATATTCTTCATATTCATTGTTTCTTAAGGCATGGAAATATTCTATTACACACATCCTCAATTTGTTTAGCCACTCCCTAATTGATGGATTTGTTGTGGTTCAATTGTTTTCAGTTGTGTCCAACTCTGTAAGGTTTTCTTGGTAGAGATAATGGGGTAGTATACCATTTCCTTCTCTAGCTCATTTTATGGATGAGGAAACTGATGCTAACAAGGTTAAATGACTTGCCCAGGGTCACACAGCTAATAGGAGTCTGAGGCCAGATTTGAATTCAGAAAGATGAGTCTCTCTGATTACAGGCCTGGTACTCTATCTACTTCGCCACCTAGCTACTCAGTTCAGATGGATATCTACTTTATTTCCCAGTTCTTTGCTATGAAAAAAGTCTTTTGGTCTATTCAGTTCCTTTCTTTTTATCTTTGACTTCCTTGGGATGTATGCCTAGAAATAGGATTTATGGGTCAAATGAATGGGCATTTTAGTCACTTTCCACATTGCCTGCCAGAATGTTTGGACCAATTCACAACTCCACCAACAGAGTGTTAGTTACAGTGACAATCTTTTTAACAACCACTCCAACATTTACTATTCTCATCTTTGATCACTTTTACTACTTGCCTAATACATTATTTTAATAGATTTTTAAAATATGCTTTGATTTTATATCTCCTAGATTTCCTGCTGTATCTCTCTCCTTCTCCTTCCCAGTGTGAGGGGATTTAGTGACTCCCACTTTCCCAATGGACAAATGAAGGCATTTCAATGCTGTGTCCATTTAGGAGGCAGTAAATATAGCCACCAAAGCAGTGTGGTTTGAGGGGTGATGGAAAACCATTTTGACCCAAATTGTATCATAGGCCATACATATTCCAGTATGGTTCAGCTTGTAATTCGAACCGGTGTTTGTTAACTAGGTTTGGATAACATGTAGATAGAGGCAGAGCTGGGCCATGGACAGTCATCTTGACTTTTGCCTTGTCACTGGACACTGATGACTCAAGAGGAGAGAGGAAAGCCAATGACTTTGTGGAGTTCTTTGCTTCACTAAAATACAGTTCATGAGCAAGTCAGGACATCACTCTGCTGATATCACTGCTCCTCTTTGAAAACAAAGGATGACCAACAAGATAGAGGCAGAGTGATGTGTGTTGAAAGGACTGGTAGTCAGGACAAAAGACTGGGTTCGAGACCTAGCTCTGTTTCTAATTCAGTCTATGCTTTTGGATTTCTCATTTTTCATCTCTGTTGTTGTGTCCTCATCAGTAAACTGGAGAGGTCAACATAAATGCTAGAATATTCTTAGTAGCTTTTTTCACAGTAGCAAAACACCAGAAACAAAGTAGGTATCTATCAATTAGGAAATGACTGAATAAATCATCATTTATACATGTAATGGAACATTATTGTTGTACCACAAGAAACAATGAATATGAGGAATTCAGAGAAACATAGGAAGACTTGGAGGAAATGATGCAGAGGGAAGAAAAAGGAAACAGAACAATATACCCAATGAGTACACTAATGTAAATAAAATAGCATTAAAGGCAATTAAATTCAGATTAAATGTAAATAATAAAGGTTCAGCAGAACAGATGCCAAAACACACCTCCATTTTCTTGGTAGAGAGGCAGGAGCACAACAGGGGCCAAATGTATACCCAGATGCATTTAGTCGTTGTGTTAACTGATTTTGCTTAATTGCTGTTTTTTTCCTTTGTGGGAGGAGTCATGTTTCTATCAAAAAATGATTACGTTGTGAAAAACATAAAACATACCCATACATATTTTGTTTTTTCTTAAATGAGGGTGTTGAATTACATGTTCTCTAAAGTTTCTTCCAGGTCTAATATCCTATATTTCCATTTTAGCTTTTATTATATTTAGTCTATTTTATTTTATTTCTCTAGTTCCCTATAACAATGAACTGAAGAAGGAAATGGCAAACCACTCCAGTATCTTTGCCAAGAAAACCCTAAAATGGGGTCATGGAGATTCAGACACAACTGAAGCAATTGAAGAACAACAACAGATATTTCTCAATTACATGTTAATCTGGTTCTTCAGCGCTTGAGAGAGTTGTGGGCAGTGGGAGGTCAACAGATCTGGTGTTGAACACCTATGCTCTAAGCAGTTTTCTAAGACTATATGTTTCAGAAAATGTGCTGCCTTGTACTGTTTGAGGAAGTTACTCAAAAGGGATCTCCATATGCCAAGAAAACATAGATCCAGTTCATATCCCTATCATATGACACTTTATAGTTACAATATAATTACATAGCACTTACTATATTTTAAAAATATTTCATTTATTTCCAATTACAGGTAAAATTTTTTTAACATTCTTTTAAAAAATATTTGAGTTTCAAATTCTCTCCTTCCTCCCCTTTTCTCCCTCCCATTGAGAAGACAAGCAATTTGATAAAAGTTATATATGCACAGTCATGCAAAATTTCCATATTAAACATGTTATAGAAAACACAGACCACAGCAAAAAAACCCAAAAACAATAAAGTAAAAAGAAAAGTATGCCTTGGTCTGCATTCAGACTCTATCAGTTCTTTCTCTGCAGATGGAGAGGATATTTTTTCACCATAAGTCCTTCTTAATTTTCTTGGATCATTTATTGCTGAGAATAGGTAAGTCATTCACAGTTGATTACTATACAATATTGCTAGTACTGTGTACAATGTTCTCCTGGTTCTGCTCACTTCACTTTGCATCAGTTCATGTAAGTCTTTCCAGGTTTTTCTGAAACCATCCTGCTCATCATCTCTTATAATACAATGCTATTCTATCACAATCATATACCACAACTTGTTCAGCCATTCCTCAATTAATGGGCATCCCCTCTGTTCTGAACTCTTTTCTACCACAAGAAGAGCTGTTATAAATATTATTTCCTTTTTTAAAAAATTCTTTGGGACACAGACCTGGTAGTGGTATTATGGGGTCAAAGAGTATGCCCAGTTTTATAGCCCTTTGGGCATAGCTCTAAATTGCTCTCCATAATAGCTGGATCAGTTCACAACTCCACCAATAATAGTGCATTAGTGCATCTCAACTTTGCTACATCTTTTTCAACATTTTTTCATTTTCCTTTTCTGTCATATTAGCCAATCTCATAGGTATGAGGTGGTACTTCAGAGTTGTTTTCATTTGCATCTCTCTAATCAATAGTGATTTAAAGCATTTTTTTTTCATCTGAAAACTATCTGTTCATATCTTTTGACCATTTATCAATTGGGGAGTGACTTGTATTCTTATAAATTTGACTCAGTTCTCTATATATTTGAGAAATGAGGCCTTTATCAGAGAAATTTCCTGTAAAAATTTTTCCCAGTTTCCTAATTTCCTTCTAATCTTGATTGCATTGGTTTTCCTTGTGCAAAAAAATTAATTTAATGTAATTAAAATTATTCATTTTACATCTTGTAATACTCTATATCTCTTGTTTGGTCATAAATTCTTCCCATAGCTATAGATCTGACAGGTAAGCTATTTCACGCTCCCCTAACTTGCTTATGGCATTACCCTTTATGTCTAAATCATGTATCTATTTGACCTTATCTTTGCATATGGCATGAGATGTTGGTCTATATCTAATTTCTACCAAAATTTTTTTCCAGTTTTTCCAGCAGTTTTTGTCGAATTTCTTGTCCCAAAAGTTTAGATCTTTGCATTTATCAAACATTAGATTACTGTGGTCACTACCTATTGCATATTCTGTACCTAATCTATTTCACTGATGCACCCTTCTCTTTCATAGCCAGAACCAGATTGTTTTGATTACCCCTTTGTAATACTGTTTGAGATCTGGTATGACTAAACCACCTTCCTTCACATTTTTTAATTGGTTCCCTTGATATTCTTGTCCTTTTGATCTTCCAGATGAATTTTGTTACTATTTTTTCTAGCTCTATAAGATGATTTTCTGGTAGTTTGATTGGTATGGCACTGAATAAATAATAATTTAGGTAGAATTATAATTTTATTATATTGGCTTGGCCCACCCATAAGCAGTTAATGGGTTTTTTTCCAATTTTTTGTATCCGACTTTATTTGTAGCGCTGAGTATATTCTAGGCATGGTGCTAAGCACTTTACGGTTATTTCATTTATTCCACAAAACAACCCTGGAAGGTAGGTGCTAGTATTATCCCCACTTTACGGATGCGGAAACTGAGACAGAGCAGTTAAGTGACTTGCCTAGGATCACACAGCTAGTTCGTTGTTGTTTAGCTTGTATCTGAGTCCAAATCTGAACCCAAATACCATGCCCCCCAGCTGGCCGAAGCTACAAAAGAACTTTATACACACATTAACAACAGCAATGATAATAACAATTAAGGTTTAGATAACACTTACTGTGTGCCAGGCACTGTGCTAAGCACTCTACAAGTATTGATTGTTATCTCACTGGAGCCTCACAACGACCCTGGGAGGTAGGTGGTATGATTTATACCCATTTTACAGAGGAAGAAACTAAGGTAAAGAGAGGTCAAGTGACTTGCCCAGGGTCAAACAGCTAGTAAGTGTTAGAGGGTAGACTTTACCTCGGATCTTCCTGCCTCCTGGCCCAGGGCTCTCCCACGGTTCAATCTATAACTCTAACGATGCCCTTACCTCAGTAAGCAAGGGTATGGTGTAATGGAAAGAATTCTGGATGTGAGATCAGAAGGTCTAGGTTTGAATCGTGCGCCTGCCATGTACGATGTAGGACCTTGAGCGAGTCACTGGTGATCACTTTGTGAAAGGAGGAGATTGAAGGGGACCACTTCCGAGGTTCCTCTGAGCTCTACATCTATTCTGATTCCCGTTTTGCAGATGAATGAACTTTCAGAGAAGGTGAGTGACTATCACAAGTTTATACAGCTAGCAAATGGTAGCAGATAAAGTGCTTGGCCTGAAGTCAGCCTCTTCCTGAGTTCAAATCTGGCCTCAGATACTAGATGTGTGACCCTGGGCAAGTCACTTAACCCTGCTTGCCTCAGTTTCCTCATCTGTAAAATGAGCTGGAGAAGGAAATGGCCAACCACTGCAGTGTCTGTGCTAAGAAAGCCCTAAATGGGCTCATAAAGAGTGGGATACAACTGAGAAGGCTCAACAAGAACAAGAGCAAAGGTAGCAGAGGATTTTTTTCCCCATTACTCTATATTTTAGTGCCTTAGAAAAGCAAACCCAAATTCACTTGCGTTTTAACTACACCACGGTGGACTCTGAAAGGCACAACTCCCTCCAGCATCTAAATAGGGAGCAGTTGTAGTGGGATTAAGCTTTGCCCCATGCAAGAAGGACGAGTACATTTAACTAGAGCCGGCCAAGCCAGAAGTGGGTAGCACTTACTGCTTCCCAAGATTGCATGGTTGGGAATTTGCAGATCGTCCCTTTGCTGGTAAAGGCTACGAGGCTCTGGGGTTGTATTTGCTGCATTGTTGCTGAAGGGAGTTGCGGAGACGCCTATTACCTTCTGGAGACCGATGTTTTTGCCTTCGTGCCCTGTGCCAGGGGAGCATCTCATCCTAACTGGTTTGGATGGATGCAGAGGGGCAGAACGTGAGAGTAAAAGCCTAGCACAGGAGCAGAGAGAACTAGGCTAATTCAGTAACAGCTGTAGAGAGGGAAGTACCTTGGCCAGGGGTAATTTGTACTTTATTGGCCAAGTGGCTCTCTGTGCCTACTCCTGGCTATCTGAATCTGATAATCCAGCCTGGGTTCCTAGGCAGGTCAGAAGCGCTGACGGAGGGGAGGGGCCGGGACCGTGAACTGACTGACACTGTCTTAGAAAGGGGAGGAGTCCGATGTAGGCTTGGGCAAGGATGCTGCTCTTCCAGTGATGCAGCGGGGAATTTGTAGACAATCCCTTGGCAGGTGGGGCTCCCTGGCTTCTTCCCTGGGCTGATCGGGAGAAGGACCGGGCAGATCCCTGCTGCCTTCTCACAGGTAGGAACATCCTTCCCGTTGATGGTACTCTGGGGCGGAGGAGTGGGTTGGACAGTGGGGAGAGGCGCGCTTCAGGGCTGGCAGGATGACTGAGAAGGCCAGGGAAGGAAGAAGGGTGGAGGGAGAGGTTGGGTGGGTATGCAGTTGGTACTGATTTAGATTCAAGAAGGGCCCTGAAATCCAACTCCAAGGAAGTGGGGAGGGAGGGAGGACGGAAGTGGAGCCTGGAGGGTGGGTATGGGTGTGGGTGTGGGGGAGAGAGTAGGGCTTGGTCTTTGGGAAAGGAACATCTTGTTGTCCTGCTGTGTTCTCCTGGACCTTGGCCTCCTGGGCAGAAATCTGAGGGTGGCACTTTCTGTAGCATCATTCAGAGCCTTATGGATGGCAGCCCTTTTGCCTTGTGCGTGGGGAAGGGGCAACGAGAACAAGCTAGCAATGGGTAAGGAGCTGGATTTAGAACTGTTTGCCACTCTGACCAAAATAAATGAGCATGGCCCCTAGGGATTTGGTCATCAGTCATGATGCTGTCAAACCAGGCAGAAGTTCCTGCTAACTTTTTTGGGGGGAGGGGGGGTGGTATCCCTGAACTGATTCCCCAGAACTCTCTGCCAAGACACTTGGAAGGTTGGGGGTGAGGGGATTGTTATTCTCCTCTTCCAACAAGCTGCTTCCTTAATCTACTGGCTTACGAATAAGGCTGTCATGGCAACGTCACTGTCAGTACTCACTGGCTCACTCCTGGTGGTGGTTTGAAGGCCCTGTTGTCCCCTTGGCCATCTGGAGTGTTGAACAGAGGAAGGAGTGGGAGAGGCCCTCACCTGCCATCTTTCACCCAGAAGCTTTCAAACAGACATCGTATGTCATCTTAGCACTAGTCTCAGGGGGAGAATTTGCAGTTTGAAGATATTAACCTCCTGTTTTATAGTTGAGGAAACTGAGGCACAGAGGGAGAAGTGACTTATCTAAGATCACAAATCAAAGCTTTAACAGAGCTGTATCTTCCAGATACTGCTTTGCCCTTTAGAGGAAGAGAATGCCGCTTTTTCTCCTCTCCCCTCTCCTCCCCTTCAGTTCTGTCCCACTTAACCTGCTGCTGTATAACATTGGGTGGGGCTTATGTGGTTCCCTGCCTCCCCATATCTCTCCTTCGTGATCTTTGAAAATAGAGATAAAGTTGCCAACTTCCCAGGCTTGCATAGAGCATTGAATGTTTATAAATTGTTTTACAAAATGAATCAGAAGTTATGAGTGCCAGGATACCTTATTTATTATGAATACTTATCTAAAATGATGGAACAGTGGTGCCTTCTCTCTTAAGGACATGAGAAGGGAGGGGTCCAGGCCAGGATGCTAGTATCACTTTGTCCTCCATCTGTCTGGTGATCTCCTGAGCTGGGATACTTACTGATATAATGGTAAGTGCTTGCTAGAAGTGAGGAAAAGGATTTTTTTTCTTTAACCATCCCAGCTCAAAGGGAAACCCCAGGAAGTATAGATTTCACCATCTGGGGAAAGAGCTAAGGCTTGAGGTGAGCTGTTTTGGAGTGTGCTCTTCCCTTGAGGGTACAAGCCAGTCATACTGTTTTCTTTCACTGACTCAGAACTTGTCTTCCTTCTCTTCTCCGTTCTGACAATTATGATAAATGGTGACTGAATTTGTAAACAGGGTCTATTGAGTCTTTTTGTGATAAGGCCTTTAGGATGACAGATAAAAGCCTGAGTGGCCTGTCCATATCCTTTAGAAGCATATCAAAAAAGGATTTTATGTTTGATCCTGGAGGTGATAAGGATCCACTGGAGTTTATTGAATATAGGGTGATATGGTCAGACATGAACTTTAGGAAGATCAATCTGATAGAAGAGTGAAGGATGAATTGGAGTAGGAAGAGACTTAAGGCAGGAGGCCCATCAGCAAGCCCAGACATAAGGTGATGAGGGCCTGCACCATTGTGGTGGCATTGTCAGAGGAGAGAATAGAGCTTATTGGACAGATGTTGCAAAGGTGAAATCAATAGGCCTTGGCAACAGATTACATATGGGAGGTGAGAGATAGTGAGGGCCTATGGGAGAGATGTTATAAAGATAATATTCATTGATTCAGATTGGCTACTCTTCTGTAATATGGAATCTTAGGGAGTTTCCTGGGCCAGTGAGAGGGTAAAAGATTCCCCTAGGGTGACATAGCTAGTATATGTCATAGCCAGGACTTAACCTGTCTTCTTAACTCCAATAGTGGTATCCACCATTCTTTGCTACTTCTCTCTCCCCCTACTGTCTTATCACAAACAAATACATGTCTCATAGCAGAATTTCCCAGCATATATACATAAAAATATGTATATACTTACAAATCAAGTAATGATAGAAAGTTCCCCTTCTTATAATCCTTTTGACCCACCCCCCAAAATCCTGTGTGTCTTTCCTCCTCCACTTCCTCCTCCTCCCTTCTTCTTCTTCTTCTTCTTCTTCTTCTTCTTCTTCTTCTTCTTCTTCTTCTTCTTCTTCTTCTTCTTCTTCTCCTTCTCCTCCTTCTCCTTCTCCTTCTCCTTCTCCTTCTCCTTCTCCTTCTCCTTCTCCTTCTCCTTCTCCTTCTTCTTCTTCTTCTTCTTCTTCTTCTTCTTCTTCTTCTTCTTCTTCTTCTTCTTCTTCTTCTTCTTCTTCTCCTTCTTCTTTTTCTTCTTCTCCTCCTCCTCCTCCTCCTCTTCCTCTTCTTCCTCCTCCTCCTCTTCCTCTTCTTCCTCCTCCTCCTCCTCCTCCACTTTCTTCTTCTTCTGTCATGTTCCACACTTCATGACCCCATTTGGGGTTTTCTTGGCAAAGATACTGGAGTGGTTTACCATTTCCTTGTCCAGTTCATTTTACAGATAAGGAAACTGAAGCAAACAGGGTTAAGTGATTTGCCCAGCATCACAGAGCTAGTAAGTATCTGAGTCCAGATTTGAACTCAGGAGGATGAGTCTTCCTGATTTAAGGCCCTGGCACCCTATCTACTGTATCACCTAACTGCCCATCTTTTCCAAAAGGCAGCTACTAACCTCGCCTCAACTGGCTCTCGTATTGATCTAGAAATCATCAAGGTAGAAAGTACTTTAGAGATCCAACTCTTTTGTTTTACAGAATGGGAAATGAGTTTCAGAAAGGTAAAGTCAGTCAATAAACATTTATTAAATGCCTACTATTCCTACTATGTGCCAGGCACTGTGCTAAGTAAGCACCGGGGATACAAAGAAAGACAGAAGACAGTCCCTGCTCTCAAGGAGTTCATAATTTACTGGGGGAAATGACATACAAAGAATTATGTACAAATGATGTATAAACAGGATAAATGAGGGTAGTCTGGTGCCATGATTAAGGAAGACTGGAACAGGCTTCTTGGAGAAGGTGAGACTTTAGCTGGGACTTGAAGGAAGCCTGGGAGGTTAGGAAGTGCACATGAGAAGGAAGAATTCCAGGCAAGGGGTGACTTGTCCAAGTTCATATAGTTTTTTTGTGTGTGTGACTGAACCAGTACTAGACAGCCTAGTCTCTTGGTCCCCCAGTCTAGGGCTTTTTCCAGTTGCCCACTGATGCCTTGGCAAGTCAGTAGCAAAACAAGAGATAATCATTTCTCTCCTTGGTACTGGCATACTTGTAACTCTAGAGCACTCATTACCAAGAGGCAAGCCCATCAAAGCAAAAGTAAATTTCTACCATCTATTGCTAGTTATTAATTTGTTCAAAAAGGAAGTATCTCAGAGGGAAGAAGCCAAGGCAATCCATTTCCCCATGACTCATATCCTTAACTCAAAACCAGATATCCTGGTTTTGGCTTCATAGAAAGGAGCAAAAAGCAGCCTTCACATCCTACACAAATGATAGCAGCTTATGATACCTTACATGGGCAAGGCATGAAGTCAGAATAATAAAAGATAATACAGTGGATTATCTGGCATGATCAGAGGATAGCAGGAATGGGTTAGTCAATCTGGTTGATTGGTAAAGAATTCCAACTAATAAGAAGTTTCCATAGATGCCAAATTTAAGAGACTTACACTACAACATAATATGTCCAACACTCAAACCAAAGCAGCTTAGTGTATTGGCAAGCAGAGTGGGACTTTGCACTTTTTTTTTCTTTTGGAGTGCTTCTCAGCACTAAGGCAACCAAGTGCTTTTGATTGAGCCTTGCCTTTGATTGAATCAAGAGTCGTTGATGACCTGCTTAAGTCACAAGAAAGCCTAAGTCACAGGAGTTTGAGTCACATGGTTGTGACCCCCTCTGACCCTGAAGAAGTATATATATGTGTGTGTGTGTGTGTGTGTGTGTGTGTGTATGTGTGTGTGTGTGTATATATATACATATATATATGCATTTTGCTTTGGAGGCTCACTCATCAGAAGAGTGTTCATGTGAAGACTCTGGGTAGTCATTAAGGAGCCCCCTCCCCAGCTTTGAAAACCCAGGTGTTGGTGCCTCTCTCTCTGGTAACTATGTATGTGTTGTCTTGGTCAGTTAGCTGGAAGCCTGTCTGTTGATTTGTGTTTATTTGCTCATAATTTCTGCTTGTAATTTCTGTTTGTGTTTTCTCTGAAGTTCAGGGTGCTGACTTTTCCCCCTGAACTAAGTGAATGATATATGTATGTTTAATTAAAGTGAGATTGTAAACCCCTTAAAGTTGCTTTCCTTAGAAAAGCAGATCAAAGAACCTGTGCTAGAAGCCCTCCTGTGTGCTGGTATTATTGGTCCTACACAACCACAGTAGTAGCAAGTAGCATTGTTGTTACATTAGCATGGTGGATAGAGTGGCTTTAGAGTTAAGAAGACCTCTTTTCAAATCCTGCTTATAATGCATGCTTGTCAAATTATTATAGGGAAAACACTTGACCTGTCAGTGCCCCAGGCAACTCTCTTAATACCATAAGTGGTAGACAGTTACAGATCTACTTTGGAAAAGGGAGTTTCCTCAGTGGGCAACAGTGTAATCACAGGTTTAGACAAAAAAACCACAACACTCAACCTATACTGGGCATGATAATAATAACTCACATTTATATTGAGGCATGAACTTAGTATAAGATTCTACTTATTGTTAAAGTCTCAGGTTAAATACTGCTATTTCTATGCAGCCTTTACAAATCTACCCTCCCTTTTGTAAACTGGATTTTTCCCATGTTGTTCCCTACCTCCATTAGATTGTTAGCTCATTGAAGGCAAAGAGCCAGCCATCTTGTTTGTCCCATAGACCTGGGATCAACTTATGCCTTTTGAGTCATTGTTGGTATACATGATAGAATGTTCGACTTGGAGTCAAGAAAACTTAGGTTTTTATCTTGCCTCTGATGCTTATAGATGTGTGATCTTAGATGAGTTGATTAAGCATTCTGGGCCTCAGTTTCCTCATCTCTAATATAGAGACACTGGTGCCTGTAATACCCACCTAGATTGGGTGTTTGGGTGGTCAAATGAGTAAAACACTTGGCAAACTTTAAGCCACCATTTAAATGTCAGGCATGATTGGTGGTGTTTTGTTATTGAATTAATATGCTTTGGGTTTAGAGGTAACAGAAGAAAGCTCAGGCCCTTTGAAAAGCAGTATATTATGAAAAGAGCGACTAGTCTAGACCAGTGCCTCATTGGACAGATTAACATATCCTAACTCGAAGGACACATTTTGAGTGTTAGGTATATTTAATTGCAGTTTAAGTCATGTGCCTATCCATCATGAAAACATAGTCATTTGGCCCTTTTTTTAAACTACTGGTCTCAGGACTCAGCCTAAAAATCCCAGGTAGTACAAAAGAATATGGAATTTTGCCATCCATGGATCTGCGATTGAATCCTGGCTGTTCAATTTACTACCTCCCATTTTTGAGAGAATATGAACTCCTTGAGGGCAGGGATTACATCCTTTTTGTCTTTGTAGCACCATTACCTAGCACAGTGTCAGGTATGTAGTAGGCACTTAATAAATGCTTGCTGATTGGTTGGTTGATTTAAGATAAGTCACTCTACCTCTTGGGCCCAAGTTTCTTCATCTGTAATCTTTGGGGGTTGGATGAGTCCCACAGGATCATAGACTTGAGATGGAAGGGATATTAGAAGTCAATTTGTCCATTTTATAGGTAAAGAAATTGAGCCTAGAGAGCTCAGGGAGGAAATAGGAGAGTCACAATTTAAATTCAATTCTTCCGACTCCAAATCCAATATCTCCCCTATATTCCCAAAGTCCTTCCAGTACCAAATTTTATGATTTACTTACTATTCCAGGAAACAGCAATACTGTGCTCAGGACAAACCTCTGTCCCCAAGGAAGGAACTATATGTGTTCTTGCCTGGCATTCACTCTGGCAAGACCAATGAGATAATAATTCTGAATTTGGAGATGGGCCTAGCGTGGGGTAAATGTCTTGGACCCTCCCCAGGTTGCTGCTTCCTAGCTAATATAGTTACCTTAGGTTCATATAGTCCCATCACCTAGCACAGTACCTGGCACATAGTAGGTACTTGATAAATGTTTGTTGATTGGTTGATTAGAATCACCCCAATGTTCAGTGAGGAAAGGCAAATGGACTTCTTTTCTCCCTAGCTACTCCCTGCCTTTATGGTCCCTGAACAGCGTTCCCTTCGGGATCTTTTATCCCCTGACATGTTGTCTTTGATGGTCACTTCATAGGATTTAGGGCTGAAAAGAATCTTAGCACTCACTATTCCAGGGGTTCTTAAACGTTTTAGTATCGTGGACCTCTTCAGCTGGCTGGTGAAGCTTATTGCCTCAGCCTCTAAGCTGATTTCATCCATTACCACCTCCATCCCACTTGAGATGGTCTTGTTCTCACTACTAACTCAAGCTCATTTTCATCTTGGTGCCTCAGTTTCCCCTCTGTAGAGATGCTTTGGGAGGTTGGGAGGATTAATGAGATAATGGATCTAAAGTGCCTGGAGCTCTTTACAGAGAGAACTTGGTGCTATTCCTTCCAAGAAGCATTATGAGCCACTAAACTGGACTGAGAGGAAATAAATGTTATCATCATATAAGTGCTTAGAGAAAGTGCGTGTGTGGCTTTTCAGTGAGGTCAGCAGATATTACAGCATGTGTTGTCACACCATTGTTCCCATCATCCCTCTTATTAGTTGTTACAAACCAGATTCATAGATTAATTCTCTTTAACTCCATGGGTTGGTTTAGACAGTAAGTAATCTTTTTCTAGATTGGGAAACAAAGGTGCATGAAAAATCATAATAATAATAGCTAGCATGTACGTAGTAATCCTCTGAGTCAGTGCCATTATCAGATGAGGCTGAGAGAGGTTACTGACTGCTCAAGGTCACAGAGGTCACTGAGGCAGGATTTGAACTCGGGTCTCACTGACTCCAAAAAGTATTTGTGCATGATAAACCCAAGTGCAGGGCAGCTAGGTGGTACAGTGAATAGAGCACTGGGCTTGGAATCAGGAAGACTCATCTTTGTGAGTTCAAATCTGGCCTCAGACATTAGCTGTGTCACTCTGGACAAGTCACTTAACCCTGTTTGCCTCAGTTTCCTCATTTGTAAAATGAACTGGAGAAGGAAATAGCAAACTACTCCATTATCTCTGCCAAGAAAACCCCAAGTGGGTTCACAAAGAGTCAGATATGACTGAAGATGACTGAACAACAAGAACAGGTTGTTGTGTTTGTCCTTCATTTTCAGAGAGGACCATGGCATCAGGGAAATGATGACATGACTTGTAGTTGACTTTAATTTGAGTGAGGGAGCGCTGTGCAAGGTCACCAGCCTCTCTTTCTCCTCCAGAGCCACCTGAGTTCAGTGACCAGATATTCATCAGGATGACTGGAGATGATTCAGGATGCAATGGGAGACCCTGGCCCTTTGAGGCTAAGGCCTCAGTTAGAGTGAGGTGACACCCATTCAGTGAATAGGCCTCTTTAAGAAGTGGTCAAGGGATGGCCCCTCTAATTAGAAAAAAAGAAAAAATCAAATACAAGAACAAAAACCCAGATGTAAGAACAGAGCTAAACAATTCCCTTTGCCTGCCCCCATTTAAAAAAATAGTGATATATTTATGTTTATGGATAAGAAATATTTATTAAGAGCCAATTGTATTTAGAACACGGTACCAAGAGGTAGAAGAGTGTGGAGGCAGGCAGTATACACAGTTTAGATTAAGTCTCAGTTCCTGAGCTCAGTGAGCTCACAGTTTACAAGTCACTTTTCATCTATGATTTCCTATGATCTTTGCAAAAGTCCTGCACAATGGGTAGAGGTATTTTTTGTGTATGCAGATTTTGCAACCAAACTAAGGCTTAGGGTGGGTTTCAGTGACTTTCCAAAGGTCGTGCAACTAATAGCAAAGCTTGGATTTGAATTTGGATCCTTAGACTCTCAGCTCCCTTCCAGTTCTGTACATGGAATCAGGAAGACCTGGATTCAAATCCTGTCTCTGTGACTTACTAGCTATGTGCCCATGGGCAAGTCATTAAACCTCTCTAAGTCCCAGTTTCCAGTTCGTAAATCAAGGCTAACAAATATCTGAATACTTATCTCCTAAAGTTATTGTGAGGCTCATAAGGACTATTCACGTAAACTTAAAAGCATCTTATCAATAGGGATGAGGTCTGTCATTCCATTTATATAGGGAGATTTCAGGTAAAGAAACCTTCTCTGCAATGGATAGTTCTAAAGAGTTACTTGGGGAGCTGAGAGGGTCACACAGTCTGTATGTGTCAGAGGCTAGATTCAAACCTAGGTAATCCTGGCTTTTGAGGCCAGCTCTTTCCACTCTTCCTCACAACAGACTCCTATCTATTTCCACACTTTCTATTAGAAAGCACAGTGAATAAAGTGCTGGACCTGGAGTCAGGGAGACCTGAGTTCAAATCGAACTCAGACACTTGTTTGCTGTGTGACCCTGGGCAAGTCACTTAACTTGTCTGCCTCATTTTCTTCAACTGTATGATAATAATGATGATGATGATAGCATCTATCTCCTAGCATTGTTGTGAAGATCAAGTGAGATAAAAGTGCCTGGCACAGTGTTTGGCACATAGTAGGTGCTTACTAAATGTTTCCTTCCTTCTTGCCTTCTGAGCTAATTGGCTCTCTCTTTCAGTGGGTCCCTTCTTTGGGGGTAGCCTCATTAAGAGGTCCTCTTGGGACTTTCATACATGAACCCTTTTGGACAGCACCTTATTCAGACTTCTGTTCTGGTGTAGGTTCTATTGGGGCCCAGCAGCTCCAGGGAATTCCCTAGATGTTATGATTTATACCACTAAATAGTCAGAAAGTTGGCTCAGAAATCCCACAGGTCATTGTCAACCCAGCTAGATTCCAAAGGAAAGTTGGAAAACAACTCAAAAGACCTAGCTTCAAATCTCAGCTCACTTACTGGCTATGTGACCTTGGACATTTTGCTTCTCTGTTATATGGCTGACAGATTGTAGGCACATATTAGGCACTTAACAAACATTTATTGATTGAGTTCTCTAATTCACTTACCACTTAGCACTGTGTATTACTGTTATGTTTGTGTTGAATCAATCTACCAAGGCTCAGAGAGGGTGACTTACCCAAGATCCCACAGATAGCAAACCCTAGCCCTGAGATGTGGACCAGAATGTTTTTAAATTAAGAGAATAGGAAAGGTGTAGATGACAGTGGACTGCAAGGTGAACCAGGAGAGCTAGATTTGCCAGAGACTATCATTTCCCTTTTCTTTGACTTAATTTTTTTTCATATCTAAAGCAAGGCATTTAGAAGAGCTGACAATGTGGCATAAAACACACACATACACACACACACACACACACACACACACACACACACTGGACTTGGATCAGGAGAATTGGGTTCAAGCCCAATCTTCGTCCCTCATTACCTGTGTGACTACAGATAAATGCCATTTCTTTTCAGAGTTTTAGTTTCCTCATTTGGAAATGAGGGTAATCATACTTTCACTACCCCTCAGGGTTGTGGGAAGAGTGCTTTGTGAACCTTTAAAGAACTCTTCTCCCTTCTAACTCCCTTCTAACTCTGATGTTACACAAATCTCTTGAGTCCAGATCAGTCATCTTCACTGGCCTTCCCCATGCTTGCAGTGCTCTCTCTTCTCATCTTTGCTTCCAGGCTTCCCTGGTTTCTTTCAAGTCCCAGTTAAAATCCCACCTTCTACAGAAAGCTTTTCCCAATCCCCTTTAGTTCTAGTGCCTTCCTTCCCATTCAGCCAGTACACAGCTCATTTGTACATAGTTATTTGCATATTGTTCCCCGTTCTCCAATTAGATTATAAGCTTCTTGAGGGCAGAGACTGTCTTTTGTCTTTCTTTGTATCCCCAGTTCTTAGCATACTACCTGGCACATAGTAGGCACCTAATAAATATGTATCAACTAATTGATACCTCTCCCCTGTCCATCTTGAATTAGCTAACTACAATTAGGGCCATTTAATGATGCTTCTAATGGAAATATGGGTTACTTTGATACTTAGAGAAATATATAAACATTAGAGCTTTCATTAAACTCTTACTATGTGTCAGGCACTGTGTTAACATCTGAGGGTATAAGTACAAACCAGCAAGAAAGTTCCAACCCTCAAACAACTTAGGTTCGAGGGCAACCAGAAAGGGAAGAAATGAGGCCTGCTGGGTGAAGCATGGTAAGGAGACAGCCAGGAAGTGGTACAGAGACTTGATCCCCAAAAAGTTACAGTGGACGTTCACCCATCATATGCAGAGTCCAAGGTTCCGGTGGGAGGGAGATGAGGATGGTAGCCAGACAGCAGGTGGCATGGTGAGGAGATGGTCAGGAAGTTGCATTGAAGCTTAGTTGTTGGCAGGATAAAGTGAAAGCTCACCTTTCAGAGCCAGGGGACCCAGAGAAGGAGTCTAGTGTTCTGGTCGGGGTGGGGGGGGGGCGGGAATCCATCGCTGCAGATCACAACCCAGTCATGCTGTCTCACTTTGTGTGACTCTTATCTGTGCCATTCTGTAAATCTACCACTCAGGGTCCACCCCACGTGACGGCCTTCTAATTGTATTAGCATTTTTGTTATTGTTCAGTTGTTTCAGTCGTGTCTGACTCTTCATGACCCTATTTGGGATCTTCTTGGCAAAGATACTGAAGTGGTTTGCCATTTTCTTCTCCAGCTTATTTTACAGATGAGGAACTAAGGCAAACAGGGTTAAGTGACTTGCCCAGAGTCACACAGTTGGGAAGTGTCTGAGGCGGGATTTGAACTCAGAAAGATGAGTCTTCCCAAAGTCAGTCCTGATGCTATATCCCCTAGCTTCCCCTTTCTTAACATTACATGGATGCCAATAGGACACGCAGGCTTCCTACCAGTTATCCTTTTTTATCTCCACATGACTAGCTTATGTCCTTTTCTGGCCATACACTAGAGAGGTCAATCAATGAGCATTGCTTAAGTGCTTACTCTGTACTTGATACCTGTCAGCCTTAGAGCCAATATGGAGACCTCCCAGGACTGTGAATTTGGTTCTAGTGTCAGCGTACCTGTGATCAGGGTCATATCATTTATTACCTTGGAGAACTTTTGATGGATGGAGCAGCTGATTGTGGAAAGAAGTAGGTTTGGAAGACCTGGACTAATGTGTCTGCAGTTTTTCCTTGAAGATTGCCTTTCCCTTACCTATCTCTGTCATTTGCACGAGCTGTCAGAAAATCCTTCATGATGGACTTATAGCCCAATAATGAGAGATCCAGGTGTCAGCCATCAGACACTGGAGATTTCCATTCCACGGCCAGACTCAGACTATGGAAGCTGACCTAAGTTTCGCCCATGGCTAAATGGAGAAGGAGGCCACTGGAGAACAGGGAGAACACCTCTCCTCACTTTAAGGGACACAGATTTGTTGTTTGATGCGCCGGGGTAATTGATCATAGAATCGTAGATTTAGAGTTCGGAGGGACCTCAGAGGTTATCCAGTACAGCCCTTCGTTTTCACAGTTGAGTAAACTGAAGGCCAGGGAAGTTAAATGGTTTACCCAAGGTCACACAGGTAGTAAGCATCAGAGGCAGCTCATGGACTTGCCCAGGGTCACATAGCTAGTAAGTGTCTAAGTCTGGATTTGTACTCAGATCTTCCTGTTTGAGTCCAGTGTTCTATCCACTGTACTGCCAGTTGTGTAAAACAGGGTATCTCAAAAGTCTTATTGCATTTTTAAACTGATTCCAGTGGGTTTTTTCACATTTTTTGAGGGGGGAAGGCAAGTCACTTAGAGTTCAGTTCTTCCATCTTTCTTAGAATGTCAGAGCTGAAATCAGCCTTACAATCTAGTCTCTTCATTATGATGTTGTTGTTCAGTCGCTCAATCGTGTCTGGCTCTTCATGACTCCATAGACCATCTTCATTATAAAGATGTAGAAAACAAGACCCAAAAAGATACTGTCACTTGCTCAAGGTCACACACATAGTTCAAAGCACTATCATTTCCCTTTTCTTTGACTTAATTTTTTTTCATATCTAAAGCAAGGCATTTAGAATCCAAATCTCATTTATCCATTTAACAAATATTTATTAAATTTCTTCTGTATACAGAATATGGTGCTATATTTTGGGGGAGATACAAAATTTGGATGATACCACTCATGCCCTGATGGAGCTTATGGTCTAGTAGGCCAATTTGACAAAAATACACAGATAACTGTAACACTAAGAACTGTGTAAGTACATTAGAGCATTCCATTCTACAAGCATTTATTATTAAGCACCAGTTGGGTACTGAGCTGAATACTGGAGTTACAAAGACAAAAATAAAATTGCCTCCGGAGACAAAATGTACACAGATAGAATATACAGCCAGGACTTGATTAATACAAATAATGAATCCCCCAAGTAGTCACATTATTCTGCTTCATACAGCATATTGCCTTTGGGCCGGAACCGATCGCCATATTTTGCACAATTGCAACTTCAAACAGTACAAATCTGAACACATGGCAGGGGGTTAATTATTTGTAGTAATTGGGACTTGTATGATAGCTATGCCTATAGAAAACTATATGAATATATATATATATATACACACTAACTGTATGAAAACTATCTAAAATGAACACAAGGTAGTTTGTGGAGGAGGCACTAGCAGCTGGGGCGACCAGGAAAGGCTATACATAGACGGTAATACCTGAATAAAGCTCTGGAAGAAGCTAGGAATTCTGGGAGGTGAAGGTGAGGAAAAGTACATTCAAAGGGTGGGGAACTGATCGTGTGAAGCCATAGAGATATAATAAGGAATGTTACATGTGATAAAGTGGCCCTCTTGTTCCTCACACATGACACAAGAAGTCCAGTTTGTACATCAAAGGGAATAATGTGTAATATACCTGGAAAGATAAGTTAGAACCTAGTTGTGAAGGCCTTTAAATGCTAAATACAGGGGTATATATTTGACCTTAAGGTAACAGGAAACTCCCAAGAACTTCTTGAACAGAAGAGTAACATGGTCACACATATGCATTAGGAATGTCACTTTGGCAGTTGTGTGAAGTAAAGATTGGAAGGGGAAAGGGGAGGGGGAGGAAGCATTACAAAATAAAATGCTCTGTGAGTTTTACAATGGTCCTTACACAGTACTGTATTGCTTCTGGTGTGAAAGTTGGACCTAGTCATCCCAGACTTCCCTCTAGCTACTTGATAAAGACTGACCTTTCATATTCTGGTGACCAGAAAAGGCAGGGAAAACATAGACCTCAACAATTGGGGAAAATCAGTCACATCTAAAAAAGGTAGAAAAAAATCCCAGTGGTAGCTGGGTTCCTAATGAACCTTCAGCCTCAAGGTTGCCATTGTCAGCCTCAGCATCCTCAAATGCTACCTTACTTCTAGGCAAAGGTGGTGCCCCAATATTCACAGGCAAGTGTGGGTGTCGTCTCTGGGTAGTAATTAGAGTTTGAGATAGTCCTGCCTCAGGGAAAACCCAGAATTAAGTCTGTTGGCTGTTGATCTGTTGGTTTCTAGCAAGATAAGTTGAAAGCTCCCCTTTCAGAATCAAGGTACCCAGGGAAGGAACCCGGTGGTCCAGTGGGAGAGAAATCCATCACTGCAAATCACAACCCAGTCATGCTTACCTTATGTGACTCTTGTCTGTGTCATCCTTCTGTAAATCTACCACATAGAGTCCATCCAATCTAATGGCCTTCCTTCAATTTTCTTGATGTTACATGGATGCCAGTAGGACATGTGGGCTGTCTACCAGTCATCCATGGTTCTCTTCAGTCTTATACACCACTATTCTCCCCACTTTTCTTCCTCCTCCACATTCTGTCCCACTCCATCATCAGTAGGAAGTCTTGAGTGCTGAAGTTCTTGTGGGTAAGGGCACACAGAAGCACTTCTGAATCTCTAAGACTATACTTCCTTTTCATTTCTTACATAGAGCATTCTATTTTCCATCTCTATACCTTTCTATTGGTTTACCCCCCTACTGACAATATAATCTCATCTCCACCTTGTTTCCTTCAAAACTCAGTTCAATACCACCTTTTACATGGAGCCTTTCCTGGTCCCTCAGCTGTGGTGTCCTCTCTCTCCATATATCACATGTCTATTTCGGATATACTTATTTATTTTCATGTTATCTCCTCCAATTGAATGGAAGCTCATTGAGGACAGGGACTATTTTCATTTTTGTCATCCTGTCACCTAGCATAGTACCTGCCAGCCAGTCAGTTAATAAACATTTATTAAGTGCCTATTATGTGCCAAACACCAGGGATAAAAAAGGTCAAATAAAATCTTTACCCAAGAGGAGTTCACAATCTAATGAGGGAGACAACATACCAACAACTATATACAAACAAGGCATATATAGGATAAATTGCAAATAATCAACAGAAGGAAGGCTTGTGTTTGTCCTTCATTCTCAAAGAGGACCGTGACATCAGGGAAATGATGACCTGACTTGCAGATGACTTTGATTTGAGTGAGGTAGGGCTGTGCAGGGTCACCAGCCTCATTTTCTCCTCGAGAACTATCTTGGTCCAGTGGCCTGATATTCATCAGGATGACTGAAGATGGCCCAGGATACAATGGGAGACCAAAGCCCTTTCAAGCCAAGGTCTTTTCAGGTTTTCACTTTGAGTGAGGTAACACCCATTCAATGAATAGGCCTCTTTAAGAAATGAGTCAAGGGATGGCCCCTTTAATAAAAAAAAATTAAACTGGGAGAGGAAGACCCTCAGGGTTGCTAGCCAAAAGAGAACTAATTACTATTTACATTCACTCTGATCGAAGAGGACCCCAAAATAGCCATTTAGTGGTGCTTGGGCAGGGACCTATTGTGGTCCAGTAGAAGGAAGGTACTAGAATTAAGGAGGATCAGGAAAGACTCCTTTGTAAAAGTTGAGATTTTAGCTGGGACTTGAAGGAAGACAGGAAGGGAACATGTAAACATCCTAATAAAAATTAATGCTTATTGACTGGCTGAAAGAATCCACTGTTATGCGGAATGTTCTGCTTTATTTCTTCTTCAGTCTCTTCTCTGGGGCCAAGCTTGTTCCTTATAATTTTGAAACATTATTTTGCAATTTTTTCCATTTCCAGTATTGTTGTCATTGTATATATTGTTTTCTTGGCTTTACTTATTTCACTTTGCACCAGCTTATGTAAGTTTTTTAATGCTTCTCTGGGAAGAGGCTTAATTTTTAATGTGAAAATATGGGATGTTAGGAAGACCCAGAGCAGACACAGAGCATATTGAACATGAGACTGGAGCAGGGGAATGAGCAAATATGGGCTTGAGTGAGGGCAGGGGAGGCTTTGTTCAGGAGTTCACTGGACAGCCCTAAGGGAATTTATGAGAATGTACTGAGATGATTTCATTCTCAGAGAGGCACAGAAAGTACTCTGGAAGCAGAAAAGAGCCATACTAATGCTAGGAAGAAAAGGAGAAGATGAAATAAAGTGAGCCAATCCTGCTGGCTTTCCACACTCAGCCCTCTGAGAAATGAGGAAACAGAGAGAATCCAGAACCATCCTAGCCCCGCCCCCGCCCCCCCCCCCCAGCTCTTTAAGTATTTAACAGGGGCTCAAAAAGCCCCTGGTATTGTGTGAGTTCATTTCATTAATAGGCACACACCTTAAGGGAGTACTAACCTCTACAAAAATCACCAGCCTTGAAGAGACTAAGGGCCCTCAGGTCACCATTGCTTCAGCTCTCTCCCATCACCACCTTGAGTCCCCTCCTCTCAAGTGCTGCCTCCATTTTGTAGTCTTTCCTCTCCTGTCCACTCATCCTCTTAAGGTTACCTTTTCCCCTCCTCCTACATTGATCAGCTTCTCTTACTTTAGGGGTCCTTAAGGTTTTGGGTCATAGACCCCTTTGGCAGTCTGTCAAAGCCTATGGACCCCCACTCAAAAAAAAATTAACGATTGGAAGGAAATGCTAAATTTCAGTTAGAGGTTATACAATTTTTTCCCATCCAAATTCAGGTAACCCTCAGAATCCATCCACAGACCCCTTGGGGGAGCCTCTGTCTTTACTCCCAAATCTCATTTCCTCACTGGCTCCCTCTGGCCTTCTCTGATTTTCAAGGTGTTATATTCTGATCCTAATGTACTAGTGAGAGAAGACTCTGGATCATCTGCAGAGCGCTTCCTCCAGTTTTTAGGTTACAAGAGCCTTCTGGAGACAGTTATAATTAGACCTTCCTATAATTTTATTAACTCATATTAAATAGAATATGCAAATGTATAAGCTACATAATGGTTTAAAATGTGTAAAATCTGGCATCAGTTGAAAATAATATGTAATATGGATCTTCCAAAAATTTTTTCTTACAATGCCTTCTTAAAAGATTGGCAAGCCGTGGTCTAGGGACCAGTTGGAAATGACTGACATTTCCTTTGCTAGAAAAGGGCAGGGAGTAGAGGATGGCCTGGAATAGAAGAGATATCCTTCACTTCTGTTATATATTTGAGGGCACGAAGGTGCAAGGAAGTGGAGAACACTTCTGAGAGGGCAGAGGGCAGGTGAAGTTCCCTGGGACCTCACTGATGAGATGCTCATCCATCATCCTCTCTCCTGGTTGCCTAGTATAAATGGAAAGAATACTGAGCTTGGAGGCCAAATGGCTGAGTCTGAGTGACTTTCACACACACTAGATTACCTCGGTGAAACCATTTTTGCCTTGCTTAGCTTTGCCTACCTCTAGGATTGATTGATTGCTAACCAGCATTTGTATAACATTTAAAGATTTACAAATATTAATCTCATTAGAACTTTGCAACAATCCTGGGAGGTAGGTGCTATTATTATCCCCATTTTATAGGTGAGAAAACTGAGTCAGATAGAGGTCCAATGACTTGCCCAGGGTCACACAACTAGTAAGTGTCTGAGGCTGGATTTGAATTTGGGTCTTCCTGACTCCATGTCTAGTATGCTCTCAGCTTTGCCACCTAGCTACGTGTCTTATTGTTATTAACCAGAACTGGTTTGGAACTTAGCCATCCTGATCACTACTAACAAGCAGGGATTTCAGTTCTTGGGAACTGGCTGCTTACAGTCCCAAGGCAGTGTGTGGCTGGGCTTGACAACCAGAATATGGAATGATCATTTTGAGAGGGATTGAAATCAGTATGTTGGAAGGAGACCTGGGGGAACAACTGGCCTCACATCTCGGAAGTATCCCCGGTACCACTAAAAGCATGTCTCTGTCCTTGTGTCTGCAGAGCATCCAAGATCTAGTTGCCACAGGAAGGTGCTGTCCCTGGGATTCCAGTTGAGAGAACTTGGGCACTTGTAAGAGTGCTATTCCAGAGGCTGATCAGGCAAGCAACTAGGAGCTGCCCCCTTCACATCTGCCCTCCCTGAACCCTGCTGTCTACTCCAGGTTTGTGGCCCCTGCTTTTAACCCTGTAGCATGGTTGCTGCCATGGATGGTTGTGTTCCCTAAATGCCCTCTGGTTTACCTTTGTTCCCTGTCCACACATCTTAAGCCTTGTCCCTGTCTTCACAATTCTTCCAAAACTCTTGATAGTCAAAACTCAGCCAAAATTCTTCTTTCTCATAATGTTGATTTTAAAGTAGGTAAGATAGAAGGATTCTTGTAGTATGGATACTGAGCTCCTTGAGGCCAGTGACCTTGTCTTTTTTCTTATTATTTCTTCTATTTTAAAAAATGGTGAATTTAACAAACACCAAATAAAATTAGCATTTCCATATACACTATAGAACAAAAGTAGAGGATTATATAGACCATCTCTTATTCATCTTTACATCCCCCATAGCACTTAGCCAGGTTCTATACTGGACCATGTTGAGTGAATGTTTAATGAATAAATGATACAATCTGTCCCCATTCTCCAGGTAAGCAAACTGAGCTTCCCTCCCCCAAAGAGTGGAACTGCCTCCCCATACAATTCCACAGTAAATTAGAGGTAGGGTTAGAGTCAAATCCATCTTTGCTTCCTTTTCCTAGGTGATAAAATGACCAAGAAGAAACTTTGTCTTTCTGGGTCTCAGTTCCCCAATCTATGAAATGGGGGAGTTAGAAAGAGACCCTTGCCTAAAACTTAACCTAATGAGATTTATTGAATCATATGTTGTTGATGATGTTGTAGGTCGGTTGTTTCAGTCATGTTCAACTCTTTGTGACCCCATTTGGGTTTGGTTTTTTTTGGCAGAGATACCAGAGTGGTTTGGTATTTCTATCTCCAACTTATTTTACAGATGAGGAAACTGAGGCAGACAGGGTTAAATGACTTGCCCAGGGTCACATTGCCAGATCTTCCTGACTCCAGGCTCAGCCCTGTATCTGATGTGCCACCTGGCTGCCCATTGAAGAATATATTTTATAACCCATTGAGGCTCCAGGAGGGCTGGAGAAGGGAGATACTACACATTTTGGGGTTTGCTCCTTCAAGTATGCCTCCATTAATTCTCCTACAGTGTTGTATCTCCTCACAAGATTGGGGAAGAACAACTAACATGACTTTGCAGATTTGCTTTCGTATACAAGGCCCCATCTTGGCAATGATGTTTTTCTTGTTTTCCTGCTCCCCAAAGATTCTAGGGAAGGATTGGTGGGGAAGTAAGCTATTTTGTGTTCCTTCCACATCGAGATCTATGCTCTGGAATCTTTGGGCATCTAACTGAATGATGAGGTGAAGGAGGAGGAAAAGAGTCCGGTTCACCCAGTGACTTTGTTGGTTTATTGAGACTTGTCTCATTAAGAGAGGGATCTGAACTTTAAAAAGCTTTCCCCAAGTCCTTGGGCTCACTTCCCAGTATAGTAGGCTATTAGAAGAGTAGAGGCTTAATGGTAAAATAAAGAACAAATACGCTGTTAAGTTTGTTCTTTCCCTGGATTTCTGATTTAACTCTCCTGAGCCAGTTCCCAGACTTTGAAGCATCCTACAGGTCCAGCAGTGGTAGCTAAGTGGTTGGAGTGCTGGGCCTGGAGTCAGGAAGATTCATCTAAGCTCAAATCAGTCCTCAGGCACTTATTAGCTGTATGACCCTAGGCAAGTCATTTACCCATTTGCCTCAGTTACCTTATCTGTAAAATGAGATGAGCTGGAGAAAAAAAATAACAAACGATGTCATTATCTCTGCCCAGAAAACCCCAAAGGGGGTCACAAAGAATCAAACACAACTGAACAAAAACAACAACAAACAGGTCCACTGAACAGGTTAATTAACATCCAAACTCAGGGCCTCTTGATAGGACCATTTTGTTTAGTACTTCCTATATTGGGGTGTCTTGTGTTTATGAGATGAACAGTAGGCAATCAGCAGGGGCTAGGATAAGTCCTACAGACGTGACTTCCTAGCTGTGCAACATAGCATAGTGTACTGCAGGTGCCCAATAAATATTAAGTTGAAATGACCATTGGCAATTCTCTGAGTCTAATTTTCTTCATCTGTAAGATGGAACCAATAATACACATGCCCCCTAACCTTCACAGTATTGTCATGAAGACAGCAATTTGTAAAATCTAAAGTGCTATGTAAATGAGGTTAACATAATTCTTATCTGTAAAATTCACAGGGATGGGTAAGATGATCTTTTAATAATGATAGCTAGCATTTGGGTAACTCTTTGGGGTTTGCAAGGTGCTTTACAGATATCTCATCTTAAATAACAAACCCAGGAGGTAGGTGCTATTATTATCATCCCTATTTTAGAGATGAGGAAACTGAGGCTGAGAGAAGTCGAACAATTTGCACAGGAACAATTTGCTAGTAAATGGCTAAGGCCAGATTTGAACCTAGGTGTTCCTAACCCCGGGTCCAGGACTCTATCCATTGTGCCACTTAGCTGTCTCTGTCTAGTTTTCCTATTATCTATCATAGATGGGTGATTTGCATCAAATTCTAGGGCAGGAAGAGAGTCAAGAGCCATTTGTTAGTCAATAAACGTTTATTAAGTGCCTATTATGTGTCAGGCTCTGGACTAAGCAGTAAAGATACAAAGAAAGGCAAAAAAAAAAAAAAACATCCCTGCTCTCAAGAACTCAGTCTAATGGGGGAGACAACATGCAAACATTTCTATATAGACAAGTTATATACAGGAAAAATTGGAAATAAGCAGCAGAGAGAGGCACTGGAATTAAGGGGGATTGGGAAAAGCTTCCTGTAGAAAGTGGGATTTTAGCTGGGACTTGAAAGAAGCCAGGGAAGCCAGGAGGTAGAGATGAGGAGGAATGACATTCCAGTAATGGGCAGCAGTTGGTCAAAATGCCAAGCATCAGGAGATGGAGGGTCTTGTCCTAGGAACAGCAAGGAGGCCTGCGTTACTGGATCACAAAGTATGTAGTTGGGGTGGTGTAAGGTGAGTATCAGCACTTTGACTGTAGGGCTGGAAAACAATCAAGGGAGGTGAAAGTATCCTGGAGGAGAAGGTGGCCAGCAGTTAAAAACTGTAAAGGAGGGCAAATAGAATGAGGAATGAGAAAAGGCCTTTAGCTTCTTGGTGGCCTAGAAGAGAGCTGTTGAAGGTGAATGATGAGGTCAGAAGCCAGAATGCAAGGGGCTGAGAACTGAGTGGGGATGAGAACTGAGTGGGAAGTGAGAAAGTGGAGACAACTGATATAGATGATTTCTTCCAGGATTTTAGTCATTAAAAGCAGAAGAAAAGCAGGCTGATATCAGAAAGGGATGATATCAGGAAGGAATGGTAGGTTCAAGGGCAGGAGCCTGAAGGAGACTCAAAGGGGACAAGCGAGGGTGGGATTATGGTCCCAAGTAGAGGTGTGGCCTTGGCAATGATGGCCACATCAGAGACTGAAATAAAGGAGGAAAGAATAGGGAAGCAGGTGGTGTAAGGAAGGAGAGAGAGCTCATAACAGATTGCCTCGCTTTTTTCTCAGTAGGAAGCGAGGTCCCTTGCTGAGGGTGACGGGGAGGGGAGGGGAGGCTGGGAAGAGGAGTATGGAAGGCTTGAGGAGAGGAGGTTTGGAAGAGTTATTATGGAGTGTTGATCAGGGAAGAATAAAAGGATTTCCATGGGGATTTCCTGATTGAAATTAGATAACAAATTTGTAGACCTAGTTGTCATTGTGGTAGGATGTCCTCTAGCAACATTAAGTTTCTGAAAAGAGGAGCAGAAAAGGCAGATGTGGGGTAACCGATGATTGGCTTCTGGCAAGGCATTAACAGTAATAGGACAGAGAGTTGAGGAATTCAAGGCTTAAAGTAGTCAACTATGGGATCAAGACTGTCAAGGAAGGAAGGTGAGGCCAAAGCAAGGACTCAGGAGACCATACAGAGCAGAGGGAAGTTCGGTCAGCCATGTTATTGCCAAGCATTGAGGACAGAAGCATGAAAGCAAGACAGTTCATGTCCTCAACAGGTTTACATTCTTCTTTGAAATTTAATAATATTTTATTTTTTGCTAACTACATGTAAAGACAATTTTCAACATTCATTTTTGAAAGATTTTGAATTTCAAATTTTTCTCCCTCCCTCTCTTTCCCCCTCCCCAAGATGGCAAGCAATCTGATATACACGTGCAACCATGTAAAACATTTTCACATTAGCCATGTTGTGAAAGAATTAACAGAACAAAATGAAAAAAAAAACACACCAAAAAAAGTGAAAATAGTATGCTTCAATCTACATTTAGACTCCATCAGTTCTTTCTCTGGATGTGGATAGCATTTTCCATCATAAGTCTTTTGGAGTTGTCTTGGATCATTGCATTGCTGAGAAGAGCTAAGTCAATCATAGTTAATCATAGCACATTGTTACTGTTACTACTTACAATGTACTGCTGGTTCTGCTCATTTCACTTAGCATCAGTTCATGTAAGTCTTTCTAGGTTTTTCTGAAATCCACAACAGGCTTACATTCAACTAGGGGGACAAGAGGAGGAAATCAACGTTAGCAGCTGAGCAGATGCAAGATGTATGCAAAATCAACATAAAGAGATTTGAGGGGTGGCATGCTAACAACTGGGGGACTCAAGAAAGACCTTAGAAGGAAGCTGAGCCTTAAAGGGAGCTAGGGCTTCCAAGAGGCAGATGTAAAAAAGAGAGAGAACACTAGGTATGAGGGACAGCTTGAATAGGTGGGTTGTGGTTTGAATAGAGAGAAAGAAGACGCTAGAGATAATGAATCAATAAGATTTGGCAACTGAGCGTGGTGGTCCAGAGTAAAGAGCTGAGGATAAGCTACATATTGATAAACTGGGTAATGGGGAAAATGGTAGGTTCCTCAACCTAAATAGGAAAGTTAGGAGGAGGGGTGGAATTTAGGAAGAAAGACGGAGTTTAGTACTGGAGATGTTTAGTAGAGTTTAGTAGTTTGAGATGCCTTTTGTAATATCCCAGTAAGTGGCTGAAGGTGCAGATTACAGCTCAGGAGAAATATGAGGACTGGATATGTGGATTTATGAGTGAATGCATGGGAACTGACGAGATTACTAAGAGAGAAAGTGAAGGTGAGAAATGAAAATAGAGCTCAGGACCGAGCCTTGGACTACACCCGTAGGTGCATGAGAGTGGAATAATGACCCTGCAAAGACTGGGAAGGAAGGGTAAGATAGATAAGGAGAAATTTATGAGAGAGAAACGTCATGAAAGAAGCATGGTCAGCAATTTCCAGAGCATTCCACAGAGAGGTCAGAAGAAGAATGAAGACTGATGAAAGCAGAGGGAAAGGACTGATACATAAAAAAATTTAGAGTAACACTTTTTGTTGTAGCAAAGATACAGTAACACAGAGTGACCATCAATTAGGGAATAGCTGAACAAGTTGTATTATCTGAATGTATTGGAATATCATTTTACTGTAAGAAATGCTAAAAGGGACAGATTCAAGGAAACGGGAAGACTCATGCAAAGTGACCAGAACTGGGAGAACCATTTCTACAGTGACCACAAGAGCATGAAGGGTAACTACTTTGAAGTTCACAGAAAAGAGTTAGAAGTTCAGAAAGGGATACAGACAAGGTGAGCAATATTGTTGCTACCATGTTAAATGTATTTCACACACACACACACGTGCATATACACAGATACATACACACATACATATATTCACGTATATGTACACATAGTTATATAATAGTCACATCTTCACACCAATCCTCTTTTCTGGACTTTGTAAATGTCACTCTTTATTGATCATTTATTTTCTCATTCGTAATAAAAAGAATTTTGCAAAGAAAAAAAAGAATGAGGACTGAAAGAAGGCCATTGGATCATTGCATTTTCAAAGAAAGCAGTTTCAGTCCAATGGTGTGGATGCAAGCCAGATTGCAAAGGGTTGAAAAGTGAGTGGGAGGTAAGAAAGTGGCAGCAGTGAATATAGACAGATTTTCTAGTTTGGCTGTGAAAGGGAGAAGAGATATAGGATGATAGCTCTAGGAGCCTATTGGATCTTGTCAAGTTTTTTTAAGGATGGGGGAGATCTGGCTAGGCGCGTTTAAAGAAGGAAGGGAAGATTGAATTGGGGTAAAAAAAATAGGTTTAGAAGGAGTGAGCAGTGAAAAACTGAAGGACAAGAGGCTGTCATCATTGGGATGAACTTCTCATTCTCCCTACAGCACAAATCCACCTTTGCATTTCCTAGATTTTCCTCCACATTACCCCTACCCCCACCCCATCTGGCCTTGGCAGGCTGTTTAAACAATTCATCATCTCCTTTTTGTTAACAACAGGAAATAGCCTCCCACAGCACTGGACCTTAAACACTCAAAGACTCCTAGCAACTGGCAACCCCACCCCAACTAACTCTCTCTTTTCTGCTCTAGACCTTACCTGTCCTTGCTTTTCCACCTCTCCACTCACTTCCTAAAACTCAGCTGCTTCTTTTACCAGCGTTCACTCTCCCACAGTGTTTGTGAGCATGTGTATGGGGTCTCTAGAGAAATCAACAAGGTGGAGGCTGCTATAATTCCATTCAATTCAGCAGACCAAGTGCAAGGCACTTTACTAAGGGTTGGAGATTTAAAGATGAAAAAGGACATGGTTTCTGTCCTCAGGAGGCTTACACTCTAATAGGGAATACAATAATTATCTACAATAAATATGAAACCTTCTGCTTCTGGCCCTCAAACTCAATTAGCCATCAACTATCACTCTCTTAGGTGACAACTTCTCAGGTGTTAACATTCCCTGGGTGGGGGGGGGATACTTAATTTCTTCATAAATAAATGTTTTAGCAATCAAAGAACATTAGAAACAGAAGTATTTAGTTGAAACTCCCAGCCAGGATAACTCTAACTCTTCTGTAATATCCCTAATGAATGGTTATCTAGCCTTTCCTCAAACATTCTATAGAAGCTCACTTCTCTAGTTTCATTTGTGGAAATCTCATTTTGATTGGATCAAAATCTTCCTTCCTTAATCTTATGTTTGGCCCTTTCTGAAGCTGCTCAGAATAAGCTTTCTTTATAATCTGGTGTATCTATTTTACACCTACCATATGCTAGGCTCTAGTTATTTGCATTTTAATAAATTATCAAAAATTTAAGAAGTCTTCAAGAGCCAGAGGAATAGAATTTCAGGCAAAAGGATGGGAGTTGGGGACATATTTAGAGGCACAGAGCCTTGCCTGGTAATGCTCCAAGGACCACCATAGAAAGGTGGCCACACTCTCCACTCAATAAGGTTCCCTGTCTGCTCCCCAAGCATTTCCATTTTCCCCTTTCTCTCCTGAAGACCCCTTGTTACATACATAACCATGTGGAGTGCCATGTCATCTCTACCTACCTGGATGTGCCAAGCTTCTTTTCTCTTCCCATTTCTGCCAGTCCAACAAATCCAGCAGTAGTGTTAGGGTGGTGTCTGATACAGATCAAATTCCAGTTCTAAAATAATTATGGTCATTAAATATTTAATTAATTTAATCAATTAATTAATAAGTTATATGCATCTATAGCATCCAAAGTCTATGTCATTCAATCTACCATTTTATAATCCTTTATTTTATATTGTTTGGTGCTCTAATACCCCCAACTAGATTAGAAGCCTCTTAAGGGCAGCAGCCATGACACCTACTCCAGGGCTAGGTGAATGTGTTAGCAACTGTTTGATAAATGTATTAAATAATTGATGAGACTTTTTCTAGAGGTACATTCAAGTATCTGAAAAAGTTAGAAAGGACAGTATGAAATTCACATGCAACTTGCATATTAGAATGGCATTCTCCTTTATTCTCTATATCAAGTTAATGTTTCCCTCCTCCTTTTAGGAGTTAAAGACAGCTTGGGGTGGGGAGGAGGAGAGTCTATCAGAATAGAATCAGCCATCACTCAGAGGGCCAGTTTTCTCTCCTAGGATCTGGGCAAAGATTGGTGTCAGTGATTCAGAACAAATGGCAGAAACCAGGGGTAATGGTCATTCTGCACTTCAGATCCCCATAAATGGTCCTTGAGCAGAAAAAAATAAACCTCCCGATGAAATGAGCACCAGCATCCAAAGCATTTATTAAACATCTCTTTGCCTAGGATGTGCTCAGGACTCTCCACAGTGAGTTAAACAGAAGCAGTCCCTGCTGTCCGTGAGTTTCCAGTCTAAGGTAATAACACGGAAGTCGACTAGGAGGCAGAGATCATAGAGACGGCCAGATTGCTACAGGTTCAAGAGGTAATAAATGGAAGTACTGACACCCTGTGAGGTATCTGCAAAACCATAAAAGCCGAGGTGGGTGGGAAACAGCTGTCTTCCTTCAAAAGCAGCTGTCCATTTAATGGCAGGGGATGGGGAGCCTGGGCTTCTCTCACCCTGAAAGGACCATTTGTGCAGGAAAACTCTTTAAGTGAAAAGGGAGACCTGAGAGAAAAGGGGTCATTTTTTGGAGGTGGAGCTAAAAGTCAAGGGTGAGCTCTGCAATGCGGAAGAAGAGGAGATAGGAGTCTGCCTTCTTCCCGTTTAGACTCTGACTCATAAAATCTCATAGTTAGAAGGAAGCCCTAAGATCATGTACTACCACTTCCCCAAGCATGACCCCCATTTGCAACATACCTAACAAATAACCCTCTTGCTTTTGTCTAAAGACCAACACTGTTCACAGGGAACTCACTAACTCCCCAGGCCAACTTATTAGATTCTTGGACAGTTCAAAGCAATTGATGCTTTTTCTTCATTTGTAACTTAGTTCTGCCATTTTGCAGCATCTACCCTTTGTTTCTAGTTTTGCATTCAGGGACCAAAGAGAACAAGACTGTGCTTTCTTCTACAAGACAGCCTAAGGGCTGTTATCACGTCTCCCTACTTAACATCCCCAGCTCTTCAAACAATACTCTTTATACCTTAGGGGCCCTTAGGTGATACAGTGGATAGAGAGCTGGGCCTGAAGTCAGGAATACTTAAGTTCAAATCTAGCCTCAGATACTAGCTGTGGGACCTTGGACAAGTCACTTAACCTCTGTTTGCCTTAGTTTCCTTAGAGGGAGGGTTTTCTATCTTAGGCTAGACTAGGGGTGGGGAACCTGCAGCCTTGAAGCTGCATGTGGCCTTCTAGGTCCTCAAGTGTGGCCTTTTGACTGAGTCCAAGTTTTACAGAACAAATACTTTTATTAAGGGAATTTGTTCTGTTAACTTTGGATTCAGTCAAAGGGCTGTACTTGAGGACCTACAGGGTGACATGTGACTTCAAGGCCATAGGTTCCCCACCCATGGTCTAGAAACTTCTGGAGGTCAGAGACTGATCCAGGCTATTATATTGGCATAGTGAAAAGTGTCAAGAGATCTAGATGCTAGTCCTGGTTCCGTCAGTGATCAGCTAAGAGACTTTGGTTACATCATTCTTATTTTTCTGAGCTTTGGTTTCTTCACCTATCAAATGAAAGATGAATTCTAGATGAATTCTAAGACCCTTTCTCCTGTAGTTCTAATAGCTCTTTGACCTTCCTGCATTTGTCCTATGAGCAGGCAGTATCTTAAGGGAGCCAACCATGGAATGAAGTTACAATTAGGGGAAAAGATAGCACTTTAAAGCATTCAGAACACTTAACATTACTTCATTTCTGCCTGAAAACAACCCTGTGAGATCGTCCATACAGTAGCTATCTCCATTTCACAGATGAAGAAACTGAGGCAAAGATCAGTTGAGGGATTTGGCTATGTCCAAACATCTAGCAAGCATTAGAGGCAGAGATTAAACCCAGATATTCCTGACTTCTGGTCAAGAATTCTAGAGCCACCTTCGGATACTATTTCTTGGGGGGGGAAAAAGCCCTGATACATACGTCAAATTAGTTGCTACTCTACCATCCTCAGCCAGTTACTCAGGCAAGAAGGTGGAATTCTCTTTCCTCCTTCCTCAGGCATTACACTGTATTTGTCTCTTCTTTCTTCTGTTTTCTTCTTCTTTCTTCAGTACTGCCCTAGCAGACCATTTTCACTTTAATACAAATGTTCTGGGGGAAGGCACATAGTGCAGTTGTTTCCCTGCCCACCCCCCAGGCCACATCCTGATAAGACTGACCAATCAGGAAAATGGGTGTTGTCCTAAAATATCTGCATCCTCGTTCCCTCTGGGGAAGATCAGTTCCATGCAAAGATTTATTAAGTAACTGCTGCACCAGACACTGCTTGGCACTGGGGATGCATAGAGAAAAAAGAAATAGATGTACGACCTTGGACAGTCAGTGCCAAAGTAGATTCCTGCCCCCCTGAGCAGAAAGTCAAGACTGCATCCTTCTTCCTCTTCTCTTGCCTGCCCTGCCCCCCAGCAATGCATCAATAACTCCTTCCCTGGCAGTGGAAAGTTGGTCAATAATCTGGCGGATAGCCTGGTGCTGAGCTCAGCACAGCCCTCAAGGAATGGGCACGCCTCGGAGGGTATGGTGACCTCCGCGATTTGGTAGCACCACCGTGGCAGGCTACCCTAGCCCTGCCCTGCCCATATTCCTGATAGGCATGTGGGAGGGAAGTGGAGATGATGAGAGAGGCCCAGATGCCCTAGGAAAACTGTACAAACTGGGACTCCCAAATGGGGAGGGAAGCAAAAGACAGATGGATTCCCTTGAGGAAGGGCTCTCCCAAACAGCCATTAATTGCACTGTCTTTCTGGAGTGGAGCCAGAAAGATTCTTTACTACTTGAGGGCTGTGGGAGAGAAGAGAAGTTTGGAAAAGGGATAATAGATGGTGCAGAAATACAAGAGAAAGACTCTGGCACCAATCTATTTTTCCGTGTAGGGCAGAGAGCCCTTAGAGGGAGCAGTTGGGGTTATGGAGTCCCCCGAAGGAGTAGTACAGGTCATGTATGGGCTCTCCCCTGAGCTCTCAGCTGGCCTGACCAAGAATATGGGTAATGACCTAAGAATATGAGATCATACAAACCCATGTTCAACATAGATCCATAAAAACTTAAACTTGGAAGGAACCCTACAACTCTAATCAAAACAAAACAGGAATCCACTCTATAACATCCTTGACAAGTGGTCGACTAGCCTCCCCTTGAAGACCTCCAGAGATGAGGAGCTCACTACCTTATATGACATCCCATTTTGGGACAATCAATTCTAGTTTTAGGAAATTTTCCACTTGCACTTCCCTGTAACTTTTACCTGGTGGTCCTCTGCCTTCTGAGACCAGGTAAAATAAGTCTTCAAGGTTCTTTAAAATATTTTAAAATAGTCCTTACTTCAGCAGCACATATACCAAAATTGGAATGATACAGAGAAGATTAGCATGGCCCCTGTGCAAGTATGACACACAAATTCTTGAAGCATTTCATAGTTTTCATTACATATGCCTATTAAATACCATTTTAAAAATAAAATAAAATATTTTAAAATAATATCTTTCTTTCCTAAAGCTGTTCTCCAAACTGAACAGCCCCAGTTCTTTCACTTGGCCTGGCATGGTTTCCAATCTTCTCACCATCCATATTACCAGTCCTCTGGATGGGTCTGGTAAAGACAATGTGGCATAACAGAGAAACCCTCTGGGCTGCAGGAAGAACTGGGTTCACTTAACCTTTTGTGTGGGTCACACAGCTAGTAAGTATCTGAGGGCAGATTTGAACTTAGGAAGATGAGACTTCCTGACTCCAAGCCTGGCACTCTATCCACTGTGCCACCTAGCTGCCCCATCCTCTCAGTGCCCTCACATAAGTCTCCAAGAATATAAACTGAAGAACAGCTGATCAACTGCTTTTGTTGAGGAAGTCTCCTGATTGGGAGCTCCACATACCTGTGAAATTATAGTTCTGGTTTTAAAAGATGGGCTTCTTGGAATGAGTATAAATTTAGAACTAGACAGATCGGGACTAGACCTGTCATTTCATTCAACTTAGAGGCTTATGTAGAGCCCTGAGACATTAGGGGGCTTCTCTAGGGTCACATAGTATGTATCAGAGATGGGACCAAATAGGAGCCTCATTTTCTTAGGGTCCATTAAGGTTTTGCTTAGACAGAGGAAAACTCTTGGTCCTGAAAATTTGGGGCCGTACAGCCTCCTCCACAGTCCTTCTGGACAACTCTAGCCCACACTCACCTTTCCCTTCTTTGAATAATTTGAACACATATTCAGGACCACAGTTTAACATTTTGCTGGTCCCCCATTGTGCCATGTGGGTTCAATTTCTCTCTCTAACGATATTGTAAGAGCTTATGTGATGTAAGATTCTGTGTTTAGTACTGGGAATACAAAGTAAAAACAAAAACTCTAATAAAATGCCAGGCACATGTATGAGAGAGCTTGGTAAACATGGATTGACTCTTAGTTGGTAACTTGAACAAAACGCTTTAGGCACTTATGAAAGTTGTTTGTTTCCTGGGGATCCTCAGCAAGGACAAAACAATGGGCTTTGGTTGAAGGACACGGGGTTCAGAATTAGATAAGAAGAACCTGAGCCCTCATATTCAGGATAAGTGACGATGTCCCCAGTCTCACAAATCACTATCGGGTTATTCCAAAGCTTCTCATTTCTCCCCAAGTAACATACTGTACAATGATGGCACCACACCTTCCTCCCCTTCTTCTCAGAAGGTCTTACCTCCTCCTTTTACAGAGAAAATCAAAATTGGGCCCTGTGAGGCTTTTGCCCCGTAATTCCATTCTCCATCTTGATTACTTATATAGATAACACTTAGCAGTTTATAAAGCACTTTCTTCATAATGGGCATCTGGGTGGCACAATAATTAGAGCACTGGGCCTGGAGTCAGATCCAGTTCACATCCAGCCTCAGAAATGTATTAACTGTGTGACTCTGGGCAAGTCACTTCACTTCTGTTTGCCTCAGTTTCCTCATCTGTAAAAAAGGAGATGATAATAGCAAAGGATCCAATGAGATAATTGTGAAGTGCTTAGCCTAATACCTGCCAACACAGTAGGTCTACATAAATTTGAGCTCTTCTTATTTTATCTCTGTTCTAAGTCCCCCTTCTCTTTCCTCTCTATGCTTTCTCTTTCTTGCTGATCTCACCATCTCCCATGGGTTCAGCTATCCTCTCTGTGAAGATGGCAGACACATCCAGCCCTGATGTCTTTCCTGAAGTCGTCCCATATGACGGTTGCCCAGTTGACGACAATCCTATCTTGATGTTGCATCAGCATCCAAAACTCACCATGGCCAAAGCAGAACTCATCTCATCCCCATCTCCAGATTTCCCTTTATCTTTCTAGTCACCTAGGTTCGAAACTCCAGGGTCATTCTTGACTCTTCCCTCTCCCTCAAATGTCATAACCAACCAATTGCCAGGTCTTGTGAGTGCTGCCTCTCACATCTATCCCCTGTCCTGGTTTGTCACGTAATGCCTCAACTTTTGCTCTTGCCTACTAATTTCTTTCCCTACTTCTAGTGACTCCTTTCTCCAATCTGTCTTTCGTATGTCTGGCATAATTATCTTCCTAATGCATAGGTCTGACCGTGTCATTCCTTTGCTTAAAAAATCACCAGTGGTTCCTTACTGCCTTCAAGATAAAATCTTAACCATTCATTCTGGTGCTTAAAGCCTTTTGGCTTCATCAGCCTACCTTTCTAAACTTACTTCTTAGCATTTCCCTTTTTATACTCTACTTTTCAGCCAAACTGGCCTTGTAGCTTTCCTGGGAATGCAGCATCTTATTTCCCATCTGTCCCCCATGTAAGGATTCGTTCTCTCCTCACCTTCACTCATTAAAATCCTTGGCTCCCTGCAAGCCTTTGCTGATTCACCAGCTATTAGTCCTCTCTTCTCCTCCAAATTATCACATATTTACTTATATGTTGTCATTTCCCCAATAGAATGCAAGCTCTTTACAAGCTGGAATTGTTTGTTGATATTTTGGGGAAGGGGGAGTTGTCTGAATCCTCCGTACTTGATCTTGAACTAAAAAGACATTTAGTATGTTTGTTGACCTGAGTTAGAGCAACAAGGGACGTAAGAACTCATCTGCTCCTACCATCTCACTCTATTGATGCGGTATCAGAGACCTGGGGAGTTCCAATGACATGCCCAACATCCCACAACTGGCTGAATGGTAGTGCTAGAATTAGGACCTTGGAACACTAACTAAATTCTAGAATCCAATCAAATGTTCTTTTCATTCTACAATACTGAAAGGCTGTGAAAGACAATAAGCACCCCCCCCCAATAGAATAAGCTCCTTGAGGATGACTGTTTCACTTTTTTGTCTTTATATCCCTGGCACCGAGCACACAGTAGGCACATGAGTAATGCTTATTGAATGAATGGATGACTCTCCGAACCAGACCGAGAAAAACTAAGAAAAAGCTTCCTAACATCTAGGCCTATCCTACAATTGAATGGGTTGCCTTCAGAGCTTTTCTGTTGCTGTTCAGTCATTTCAGTTGTGTATGACTCCTTGTGATCCCGTTTGGGGTTTTCCTGGCAAAGATACTCATTTTATAGACGAGGACCTGAGGCAGACAGGAGTAAGTGACTTGCCCAGGGTCACACAGTAAGTGTCTAAGGCTGGATTTGAACTCATGAGGATGTGTCTTCCTGATTCCAAGCCCAGTGCTCTGTCCACTGCACCACCTAGCTGCCCCTGCCTTTGGCTCTAGTGAGTTCTACGTTAGCCAAGGTCATCAAGTGTAAGCTGAATAACCATTTTCTGGTGATTTTGTTAGCAGAATTTATATTTTTGGTAGGCACTCTCCACCCCCATCCCAGATAGCTTATTTCAGCTCTGATGCTGTCCATGGGGACTCCTAGGAGTTGTTGTTCATTCCTAAGCAGCCTATGCCAACCTGATTTTGGCATTACTCTTGGGATTTAGAGTCACTATAGAATGGAGAAAGAGACTAGAACAGACACTCCAGGTTTGGACATGACTCTGAAGAGTTGGTCCTGATTCTCTCCATAGAACATCTGGAGACATGAGTCAATCTATGCCTCAGGTCTCCCTGGGGCTGTTCCTGAATCCCCCCACAATACACAGAAATGTGGTTAGTAATTCTATTTCGGTCTTCAACTTGAGAATGAGAAACCTCATAGGTTATAGATCATGGCTCAAGAGCTGAGGGGGACCTCAATGCCATCTAGTCCCACCTTTTCATTTTAAAGATGAGGAAATTGACGTGTAGGGAAGTTATATGATTTGCCAAGGTCACATAATTAGTAAGGATATTAGAGGTGGGCTGTGAGCCCTCGTCCTCTGACAATAGGACCAGCGCTCTTTTCTAATTCAAAACTGGGCCTACAGCCTAGATATTCCATTTTTACAAATTGAGGCCCTGATAGTAAGGAAGAGACAGAGCAGCTAGGTGGTGCAATGGATAGAGCATTAGGCTTGGAATCAGGAAGACATCACCAGTTCACATCTGGTACCAACTGTGTGACCCTGGGCAAGTCACTTAACCCTGGTTTCATTGGACTTCAGGGCCTAGCTGCTGGTCTGCCTCAGGGTAGAACCTTGCTGTTGAGTTGCTATGGAACCAGGGGCAATCTGCTGGCTGGCCCTGGGGAAGGGATCCTGGTGCTGGGTTGCCACAGGGACATGGTCTCAATGCTGACAGGTCCAAAGGGCAGGACCTCACTACTAGTCAGCAGTGGGGGTGAAGCCTCACTGGTGGCCTGTTCTGGGAGTGGGGTTGCTGAGGTGAGGGTCTTGCTGTGCTATACAGAACATTGGCTTACCTCTGGGGTGGCTGGCTTGCAGGATGGCTTAGCCTTGCTGATGGGTTGCCGTAGGGCTCGGAGCCTTGCTACAGGCCCCCTGCTGTGAGGCTGACTGCTGCCACTCTTGGACCTCACTCCCCTCTCGTGCCAGACAGACTTTTCCTGCCAAACTGGTAAACTGAGGCAAACAGGGTTAAGTGACTTGCCCAGGGTCCCACAGCTAGTAAGTATCTGAGGCCAGATTTGAACTCAGGAAAATGAGTTTTCTTGATTCCAGACCAGGCACTCTATCCACTGTACCACCTGGCTGCCTATGATGAATGATGGAGACATTAAATGCTTTGAAAGCTGAGGAAGAAAAGAGCAAAATAAGGATAGAGAAGAGAGAAAGGAGATCTCCCACTCTTTTCCGTTATCACCTGATTTAGATCCCTCTTCTAACTCCCTTAATATGTCTTTGTGCCTTTATCATCATTTGAAGAGGTCTGGATAGACTCCCCTGCCCCAATCTTTCCCATTATGACTATAATATTTGGTTGCTGGAAAAAGCTTAGATTGAGATGAGACTGTCACTTCCCTTGTTCTAGACACTGAACTAATATTAATGCAACCGAATAGCACGTTAGCTTTTTTTGGTAGGCACATCACACTATTGACTTAAATTAAGCTCGCAGTCAACGAAAACTGCTGAGATTTTTTTCACGTGAATTGCTGTTAAGCCATTCCATCTCTTCTATCCCATACTTAGGCAGATGATACTTTAATAATGTTAAATTAAGTTCAAGACTTTATGTACAGTTTCATCTTTTTAAAATTTGGCCCATTCTTCTAGCTTGTCAAAATCTTGGCTCCTTCTTCTGTCATCCAAATTAGTATCTCTCCATCCTAGATTCAGGGCAGCCAGAGTGCCGGGGCTAGAGTCAGAAAGACTCATCTTCCTGAGTTCAAATCTGGCCTCAAACACTTACAAGCTGTGTTGACCCTGGGCAAGTCATTTAACCCTATTTGACTCAGTTTTCTCATCTGTAAAATGAGCTGGAAAAGGAAATGGTGAACCACTTTAGTATCTCGGCCAAGAAGACCCCAAATAAGGACATGAAGAGTTGGATACAACTGAAATGTCTGACAAAATCCTAGATTTGTTGCACTCACAGATTAGATAAGCATGCTAGTTGTGCCCAAGCCAAATCATTGAGTAAGGTTTTGAATAGGATAAGGTGGCAGGCATAGACCTCCAGGTTCATATCAGTCCACTAAATCATCTTAAATTTGAGTACAGTCATTCCACCAGCTATGAATCCATCCAATTCCGTGATCATCCAACCACAATTTTTCTATCTTGTCCACAAAATATCAGGTTCTCATGAAAGACTTTGTCTCATGCCTTGTTAGAATCCAGATACACTATGTTAATCAATCAAATATTTATTAAGTACCTACTGTGTACTGGGACAGCTAGGTGGCACAGTGAATAGAGCACTGTGCTTGGAATCATTAAGATTTATCTTCATGAGTTCGAATCTGGCCTCAGACACTTATTAGCTGTGTGACCCCCAAGTCACTTAACCCTTTTTGCTTCAGTTTCCTCATTTGTAAAATGAGCTGGAGAAGGAAATGGCAAACTATTCCAGTATCTTTGCCAAGAAAATCCCAAATGGGGTCACAAAGAGTTAGAAACAACTGGACTGAACCGTTTTCCAGGTACAAATAATAAAATAATCCATACTAAGAAGGAGTCTATAGTATTTCCCAGACCTATCATTTTAGTAATCCTGTCCAAAAAAGTACATTATTTAGTGAGATGAGACTTCTTCTTCGTAATGTTTAGGTTTTTTACTTTTTTATTAAAACAAATACATAAGAAAAGAAAAAGAACCCATATTATAAACTTAAATATTAAAGCAAATATAAAATAAGAAAAGAAAAAATATGTCATGTGCACAGCAGAACATAAGAGGATTGAAAATATGTAGCAATAAATTTCCATTTCAAGAAAGCCTATATATTGAATACTACATGTGTTGAGAGCTATCCATCTTTTCTTTCCTTCCTTGCGGGTTTTCTTCTGTTCTCTGTTGTACACTTTTTACTTTGTTCTTTTTCCTGCCTTCCTCCCTCCTTCCCTGGTCCTTTCACCCCTAGGCTACAATTCAGTATGGTTATATTTATATATAGATATAGATGTATCTATACACATATACATGTATACAAATACATATATAAACATATGCTTTCCCTAACAGGTTCTACTCCTAATCTTTGCTTCTTTTATGTTTGTACATATCTCTTTTTTCCTATCCCTCTTGACTCACTACCTTGATCTCCTATTACTTGAAGTACCCCCCTCCAACGATCCCTCCCTTATCTTCCCATTCCCATAAATCTAGACACCCTTTTATATGCCCCTTTGACCTATTCCCTCACCTTCTCCTCTAAAGATCCCTCCTTTATCCTTCCCCACTCCCCATCCCCTTAGTATTTTCTTTCTCAATTTAGAAGACTTTTCTATTCTTCTAGGTGTCTATGTATTGTTCCCTTCTTAAACCTCTTGCACCTCATTTGTATAAGATAGTTAGTCTTTTTAGCTGTTCCTGAATGGTTTCACTTTTTGAAGTCATGTCATGCTGAGGTCTACTCCAATCTTTCTTATGAACTACTCAATTACTAATAGCAATCTTAGACATATGTTTTACATTTTTCATACATAAAAGGTAAACCACCTGTCCTTAGCGAGTCCCTTGTAATTGTTCTTTGATATGCACCTTATGTTCCTCTTGACTCTTGTATGCCAAATCTTCTATTTAAGTTTGAGGCTTTTTTTTAAACAAAGGCCTGAAAGTCTGATAATTCATTAAATATCCATTTTTTTTCATTCAGAATTATGCCTAGCTTTGTTGGGTATGATATTTTCAGCTGGAAGCGCAGTTCTTTTGCTCTTCGATATACAATGTTCCAAGACCTGCGGTCTTTTAGTGTTGCCACTGCTAGGTCTTGTGTGAGTCTAATTGTGGCACAGCCATATGTAAATTTTTTTCTTGTTGTTCATAATATTTTATTCTTGAGCTGGGAGTTTCAGAATTTGACTATAATATTCCTTTGGGTATTCCTCATAGGATTTCCTTCAGGTGGTGATTGGTAGATTTTTTTCTATTTCTACTTACCCCTTTTGTCCTAATGCTTCAAGTGAATTTTTTAAAATTATTTCTTGTATTATTGTATTAAGAATCTTTTTGTGATCATTGCTTTCAGGTAGTCCAATTATTCTTATGTTTTCTCTTCTTTCTGTCTTCTCCAGATCAGTTGTTTTTCTTATCAGGTGTTTCACATTCTCTTCTATTTTGTCATTCTTTACATTTTATTTTATTATTTCTTGATCTCTTGTAATTTCACTGGCTTCCCCTTGCCCATCTCTGATTTTCAAGGAGTCATTTTCTTCCTTAAGATTCTGGATATCCTTTTCTAATTAGTTGGCTTTCTTTTTATAATCTCGTTGTTTTTCTTGGATTGGTTTTTGGGGGTTTTTTTGGTTTTGTTTTATTTTGTTTTAGTTTTTCCCCAATCTCTCTCATTTGATTTTTAAGGTCTTTTTTAAAGTTCTTCTATGAATTCTTTTTGGTCAGGTGACCATTTGACATTATTCTTTGGGGTAGAAGAGGGTTTCTTTGCTTCACTGTCCTCCTCTGAAGATGAACCCTGCTCTTCTCTATTCCCATAGTAACTTTCTGTGGCTAGAGTCTTTCTCCTCTGCCTGTGCATTTTTTAAAATAGCTTAATTTTTGTAATCTCCTCTAGACCTGGGTTATGGGGGATGGTACTTCTGGACTCAGATCCTCCTTCAGTTCTCCTCTCTGACCTTGAACCCAAACCAAGACCTCCAGCCTCTTATAAGTGCCCAGAGCCAGCAGTATCTCTGCTCTACTGTTTCTGCACTCGAGGGGCATGTGCTGGTTATTTCTTGCCTGCACGGCTGGGTCTGGTGTTCCTTGGCAGCAGAGGTCCTTTGATCTCCCCTCACTGTCCTAGGAGTAAAAGTTCCTGTGGCTGGGGCCAAGGCAGCCTCCCAACCCAGTTAACCCCAGGGCTTGCTACTTGTTGTTTAAGCACATCTAGGATCTAGACTAGGATCTAGGCCCTTGGATTTTTCTTCAGATCTTCTCTGATTTTCCCAGGAGGATCCCTGTTCTGCCCTTTATTTATTTATTTTTACCCACTGTGTGTTTGCCCTGAGGTGCTGTTTTATCTCTTTTGTGGAGGAAAATCTTGAGAGCTTGGAATTTTCTCACTTACTCTGCCATCTTCCCAGAATCCTCTCCCCGAGACTTTTTCTTTGATGATCCCATCCTGGCTGCTAGTAATCACCATTTCTCTAAGTGCACACAAGCAATCTGTTTAATAATTAGTTCTGGAACTTTTCTAAGAACCAACACTAGGCTCAACAATCTGTAGTTTGTGGAATCTACCTTTCCTTCCTTTTAAAAAATTAAGACAAGATTTGTCCTTCTCTGTTTGATTTTTTAGCACACCTCCCATTTTCCACAGACCTGGACCTGGAGAAAGGAAGACCTGAGTTAAAATCTGACCTCAGACATTTACGCTATGTGATCCTAGGGAAGCCACTTAGTTTCAGTCTGCCTCAGTTTTCTCATCTGTAAAATAAGGATAAGATTAGCACCTGCCTCCCAGGATTGTTCAAAGGATAAAATGAGATATTTAAAACTCTTTGCAAATCTATAGCCATATAAATATTTGCCATAATTGTTATTGTTTTCAAAGATTACCAACAGAACCAACAATAGTTTCTGCAATCTAGATCTTTCAGTACTAGCTCTGTGACATTGGTCAGGTTCTATTTTTTTATCTGTAAAATGGGGAGAATAATTCTTGTACTACTTGTTTCAAGATTCATTTAATCAAAATATATTATATAATTACTATGTGCTAGGCACCTTGGATACAAAAACAAAGGTCAAATAGTCCTCGACCTCACAAAGTTTATACTCTATCAGGGAAAATAGCATGTACATATAAAGGCTTTTACAATATAATTAAAAAGTGTTGTAGAAAGAAAAGGCATTATTAATCATTATGGGGATTAGGAAAGTCTCATACAAAAGGGAGTAATTGAGCTGGGTCTTAAAGAAACCTAGTGATTCTAAGAGGTGGAGGTAGGGAAAGGATAGCATTCCAGGAATGAAGGACAGCCAGTACAAAGACGGAACTATAAGAAGGCCAGTTTGGCTGGATCACTCAGAGGGAATGAAGGTGAATTATTTATAATATGGCTGGAAAGGTAGGTGGGAGATCCAGATTGTTGTGGGAAAACTACTCTATAAACCTTTTAAATACTTCATAAATGTGCTTATCATTATTACTTTCCTATCATTTCATTATCCATTGGCCAAGCAAAGCTGACAGAGACATCCTAAGATCCACAGAAATTGGACAATTTTTCTTGTTCTGAGATATAGAAATCTGATCACTTTCCTGCCTTACAGGGCTGAGTCATTGGCCCCGGTTCCCATCTCTCACCACTGGTGGTAGATGCTGAAGACTGCAAGTCTTTCTGTCTCTGTCTCTCCCTCTCTCCCTTCCTCCCTCCCTCTCTCTCTCTCTCTCTCTCCCTCCCTCTCTCCCTCCCCCTCTCTCTCTCCCTCTCTCTCCCTCCCTCTCTCTCTCTCCCTCTCCATATACACATACATATATATGTATGTGTATATGTATATACACATACATATATATGTGTGTGTATATGTATATACACATATATACACATATGAATATATGTATGTGTATGTATGCATATGTATATATTTCAAATTACACATTAAAAACCATTTTGAGTCTTTGCCTTTCAAAATTTTGAGTTCTGAATTCTTTTCTTCCCTTTCTCCTTCTCATCTTCTCTTCCTGAGATGGCAAGCAATTTTTTAATTTAACTTTTATTTTTACATATTTTTTTCAAATTACATGTAAAGACAGGGCTGCAAGTCTTTAGAAGCTACAAACAAAAGCTTCATGGCATTCAAGAAGTGCATTCATGCCAGCATGTCTTCAGCTTTATTCCCCCTAATAACTGGGCAACATCGATCCCCCACAGACACCAGCTACATAACCACTTCCATTTCTCTTCCCAAATGGCCACCTTCAATTGTAAGAAGAAAAAACATCACCCTTCTGGTCTTAATCCCTCTCCAACCACCCCCACTCCAGACTGGGTAGTAGAGGAACAGGAAGCTGCTGCCCACTTAGCACCTGCTCTAAGATCAGCCAAAAAAGCAAGCTAGCAAGAGTGGTCATTGGGTCATCCTGAGCAGAGCTACAGACTTGAGCAGGATCGCATAGGTACTAATATTCCTGTAGTACAGAAGAAGGAAGAGAGGGAAAGAATGGGTCTAACGGGAACTAAAGGGCTGGGCCTGTGGAGGGAGGGAACAGAATTCTTCCTCCTCCATCTCTAATCCCCTATCCTAGAGACCCTTTCTCCATCTGTGGCTCAGGGCACTCTCTTTACTACACTTGAATGTGCAAACCTTATCTTTTATAGCTTTGCCATCTGTCCTCACCTTAAAGTATGGCTGACCTCAGCCTCTGGACCTGACTTGAGTCCTTAGTGGGAGACTTTCTCAGGTAAGAATTCTTATTTAAAAAAAAATCAGGTCCCCTAGGACTTCCCTGTTGTCTGTCTTCAGGGTTCTTGCTTCCTTCAAAAAGGGACCACCACAGTGGGCAGGATTTTTCCCATAGCCTTCGTTGGGCTGACCTTGATCTCTCAGGTTAAGAGTAGGCCAGACTTTTATGTATAAAGTCATACAATTTTTAAAACATCTAGACTAAGGGTTCTTAATTTTTTGTGTGTATCTGTCCTGGATACCTTTGGCAGTCTGGTGAAGCCTATGGATCCTTTCTCAGAATAATGATTTTAAATTTATAAAATACATAAGATTACAAGAGAAGCAAATTATATTAAAATATTGAAATTATATTGAAATGTTTTTAAAAGCAAGTTCAGAGACCCCAGATTAAGAACTCTCCATCTAGAAGGTTCCAACTGTATCCTAAAATATCTTCCTCACTCACTGGCTGATACTTAGGTTATCATAGTAGAACTTCATTCCTTGAGCTTAAAACTTTTGATTCCTCTGAGAAGCATTATTCTGTTTTCAGGTTCTTAGACTTTAGTGTGAATGAGTTTAGTAGATGCTTATTTGAGAACAGGTTTATATAGGCAAAGGATGGAGACAAAGTGTGAATAGCAGCTTTCTGAGAGGAGAAGGGGATACTATTGCAGGTAAAGGAAGGAATTAGGGATCTTCTCACTAGGAAGGTAGGGCTGCTTTGTACATGAAATATAAGATATTTTTCTTTTCTTTTCCAGGACAATCCTTTCCAAGAAAGGAATGAAGGTAGAGTAGATAGGATCCAGAGCCAAACTTGATAGGGACAGAACATGCTTGCAAATAGGTTCAAATATCTACCAGCCCACTATAGTATTTTTGTAGCCTGTTTCATTTTGAATAGGGCACTGCTTTGTATATGAAATATAAGAAGACATTTTTCTTTTCCTTTCCAGGACAATCCTTTCCAAGAAAGGAGTGAAAGTAGACTAAATAGGACCCAGAGCCAAACTTAATAGGGACAGAAAATGCTTGCAAATAGGTTCAAATATCTACCAGCCCACTCTAGTATTTTTGTAGCGCATCTCACTTTGAATAGGGCATCTTTAGTATTTTAAAGGGTGGTACTAACTAGCATTATTCCGTTGCAAACACTTAGAGAGAGAGGCCACTACACTAGGAGTCAGGAAGACCAGGTTCAAATCTCTCTTTCTGATACTACGGATACTTACTAGCTGGGTGACTATGGGGAAAGTCAGATAGCAACTTGAGCCTTAGCCAACTGTTTAAGACTTGTCTGCTAAGTTATAAAGCTGCTTTGGTGCTCAACTTATAAAATCAGATCTTTGATACGTGATCAGAATGCTTGCTTACGTGTTGCTGTTTTCTTTTAGGATCTTGGCCTGGTGCTGATTTGCATGATTGGTATATAAGAAGCCATTTCCCTTTGCTTTCTTCTGTTGGGTCCTGAGCTTTGGGAGGGTTATGGTTGAGGATTGAATTGTCTATGAGGGCAGTCAGGCGTTTAGCCTGTGGATGCCCTGTGGGGTAACCTGCTCTTTTAAGGGATAGCATGGGGAGCCTGGCATTGTGGAAAATGTCCTGGCTGTGGCTTTGAACTAATGTAACTTTCTTTCCTCCCTAGTTTTCTGTTTCACAGAGTAAGGAGGAACCCAGCCTTGGCAAAATGGACCAAATGTTCCCAGAGACAGTGAGCCAGAGCACTATGCCCATGGATATCCTGAACGTGGTAGAAATACTGAACAACCAATCAAAGGACACATGCTTCCACACCAGGAATACTGCCCTGAAGGGGCAGCCCTTTGGTGGAGTGCCCACTGTGTTTGTCCTAAACGTCTGTTTCTGGTTGGTAAGTCACTGGTAGGGTCTGGAGAAGAGAAAGACTGGCCCTACTGTGAGTCCTGGCCATAGATGTACTGATATGAGCTGGTGAATAGGCAAGGTCACACAGCTGGCTGAGAGTCTGAGTAGGAGAACACTAATGAGGACTCCTGGATTCATAGAATCAAAAGATCATAGGATCATAAATTTAGAGCTGAAAGAGACCCTTAGTGGCCATCTAGCCCAACCCCTCTTATTTTATAGATGAGGAAATGGAAACCCAAGGAAGCCAAGTGACTTGCGAAAGGTCACACAGGTAGCAGCAAGTAAACAAGATAAGATTGGAATTCTGATTCTCTAACTTCTAAGCCAGTGTGTTCTGTCCATTTGACCACTCTATTTTCTCTTCTACATTCTTTTAGCCAAATGCTAACACAGGTACTTCTCTCCCTGGGTCTCCCTTTACCTCTCACCTCTTCTCTAATATCTGCAATGAGAGTCCTTCTTTAGTAACCCTCAAGTGTGGATCTCAGAGCACTTTATGGTGCTACTAAAAGCCCAGTAGACCTCACACCTACTCCCAAGATGCCTCCTTGTTGGTGGGGAAGAGAAGAGATCTTTGAATTCCCTTTGAATGGGCAGAGGTGGGGCTGAGCTTGTTCCCATGATAGGACTTCACTCCAGATAAAGGTGGCAGTAGAATAATAGCTTAGTGAAGAGATCAGAGTACCACCGAAGGTTACAGTTGGAAAGGGATTGGAAAGATCGCTTTCAACTCTGCCATTTTGTAGATGAGTGAATGGAGGCACAGAGGCATTGGTTGATGTGTCCAGGGTCAATCAACTAGCTAAAACAAGAACCCAGGTCTTTTGTCTCCCAGGCCAATTACAAAGTATGTTATCTCATTGGATCCTCATAACCCAATCATGGAGGTAGGCAGGACAGATACTCCTATTCTTGTTTTTATCGAGGAGGAAACTGAAGCTCACAATGGTTAAATGACTTCACCAAAGTCATTCCACTAGTCAGTAACACACAGCTACTGGAAGGGACTACAGAAGTCATTTAGCCTAACACCCCCAGTATGGTATAGTGGATAGACTATTGTACTTGGAGTCAGGATGACCCAAGTTCAAATCTGACTCAGTTACTAGCTGCGTGACCCTGGGCAAGTCACTGAACCCTGTTTGCCTCAGTTTCCTCATCTGTAAAGTGAAGGACTTTTCCTTTCATTTCTGAAAATGAAGGACTCCATGACCTCTAAGGTCTCTTCCAACTCTAAATCTATGGTTCTGTGATCTTAGTTGTTTTCTTTTCCTTCACAGATAACAAACTTGAGTGGTAGAACTGGGACTACACCCAGTCTCCCAACTTCCAGTCCAATGCTTTTGAACCAAGGCTCTGCTTCTTTTCTTTTTTGAATCATCTGAAGAGCCTGTTCCTAAATGTCAAAGGGTTAGGGTGATAGTCCTCATGCATAGTAGCTGCTTTTCCAGCCAGGAGAGAGCCTCCAGATAAAGTATCATCAGGAATCAGAGGGCCAAGAAAGGAGTAGGATGCTGGGCTTGACTCACTTTTCTTCCCAACTTCAGATTGCTATTTGTCTCTACTCCTTCCTCCGGAAAGCTGCCTGGGACTATGGACGCCTAGGTCTGCTAACAAACCATGAAAGGTAAGACCCAATCCATCCAACAAGCCCACATTTATGTCCTAGAATCACTTGATTTAACTTTGGGGTGTCTGTTGATGAACTAGCTGAAAGACCCCAGATGAATAGTTCCATTTGGGGAATTTAAATTTTTCCTGGTTGGAAATGATTGGTTAGGGTCTTTTCCTCTTCCTCATGTAACCACGGGTGGATATTGACTCTCTTTACTTCTTCAAGACCTCCCAACAGGAAGCTAGATTTAGATGATTGACATGTCAGCTTAGAAGACAAAAAAGTCCTTTCATCCTCTGTGTTAGTCCATTTGTGGCTCTTACACACAGTCATACCTACATCTAATCTAACTACAGTGCTTGTTAATATCATATAAATTCCTAGTGGAATACTCATTTTTTAAAAAAAGATGCAAGAAGACATGTGACTTCATCTTACATACACTCTTGAGGGCCAGTCTCAGTTTGCTTCAAGAAAGTGAAGTCACTTGTGTCAGTTAATGGGTCAGTAGACATGTACTATTATTGGCACTAAGTGCCAAGCACGGTGCTTAGTGCTGGTGAAACAAAGGCAAAAGACAATCCTTGCCCAAAAGGAGTGAAATCTAATGGAGGAGACGATATGCAAACAACTATGTATGAACAATCAGGAACAACAGACCTATTTGGAGTTATCCATAGAGGAAAGGGGTCCATGTGGTCTTATACTAAGGTAAACAAACGGAGTTCAGAGCATTTTTACTTACACACCCATCTAGGGCAAGAATATCTGCAGGGACTCTGAATGGACCCATTTGATTATGTCAGATAAAGATAAAAGAATTTATACAATTCCTTTGATCTCAGGGGCTGTGCTCATGGAGTTTTCAATCCTAGCCATGGCTGTGTGCTGCCTGCCCTCCCCTCCACAACCACCCCAATTTTTCCTCTGGGAAACATCATCACTACACTTTTGAGACTCTTTTGCTACCTGATTATCAGAGTCATTACTTTTTGGATCTCAAGTTTGCAGAGACGTAGACAGAGGAAGAGATATTAAAAGTTACCTCATTCCAGTGCCTCATCTTACACAGGAAGAAACTGGTACAGAGTTGAAGTGACTTCCGTATGATCCTAGCTAGTGAGTGAGTAATAGAAGCCTGAACTTGGAGTCAGATGAACCTGACCTCAAGTTCAGGCTCTGTGATTGTTTCCACAACTAATGAGCTAAGGAATCTCCACTGCTGGCATAGGAACTGAGAGCATTCCAGACCCCAGACAAGAAGAGTGGGGGGACCATAGCAAGGGGAATAACTGACCAAAGGTAAGGCTACAACTGATAGAAATCTCTCCTCTTTCTTCCTTTCTTTCTCTCCTCTTGTCTCTCCTTCTCCACCCCCTTTCTCTATGGCTAGCTTGGTCTCACTGTTCTTTGGAGAGCAAAGTGATAAGAATTCCCCAGTGGAACCTACTCTGGAGGTACAGAAAAAAGATTCGGTAAGTGATTGGTGGAGGAGCTGGTCTGGGTGAGGGAGAATACATACTAGGGTGAGGATCCCATTCCTGGGGCCAGATTTCTCATTAGATGCACAAAGGCAGGTTTCCTTCCAGTACCTACTCTCAAGGAATTTGCATTCTAATAGAGGAAAACAAAACATAAAGGGGAGCTGGAAAAAAGAGGTGGGTACCCTGGCAAAGCAAGGCATTGGGTATGGAGAACATTCTGGAGAGTGATTTGAGTTAGAAGTAAAATGAGTAAAATAACTGATGGCAATCCCAGGCAAGGCCCTCACCAACCAGTGAGGAGAATCATCCCTAAGTTGTCAAGGCAGCTGTTTCGTGTGTATATATGTGTATGTGGATGGTTCAGCTAGGTGGCACAATGGATAGAGTGCTGGGCCTGGAGTCTTCCAGAGTTCAAATCTAGCCTCAGACACTACATGTGTCACCCTGGGCAAGTCACTTAACCCTATCTGACTCAATTTCCTCATCTATTTTCTCATTTGTAAAATAATCTGGAGAAGGAAATGGCAAACTGCTCCATTATCTTTGCCAAGAAAACCCCAAATGTGGTCACCAAGAGTCGGACATGACTGAAAATGACTAAACATATGTATGTGTGTTGGGGGAACAATTCAGAAAGTGAATTGAGCCAGGAGTGAATACATGACCTTCTACTTCATTTATACATGATATTTATTTGCGTGTTACGAGTAGATAGGTGTGGCATTTTAAAAGGTTTGAAAGACATAATTTATGGGTAATTTAATCATTTTATTAATAATGCCAGCATTTTAATAAAAGGATGGTCACTTGGCCATCTGTCTCTTAGAGCAAAGACCATCATGGCACTGGGCTCACTCTTAAATGCCCAGTGACAATCAATTCTGGTTGGCTAACAGTGAGAGAATGAATATTACAACGAGGGGCAAGACCTGAACTTCGATTATGTTATTTACTTCTGTTAGCCCCAGCCTTGCACAATCTATTCAAAGAATTTATCCCCAAACAAACCTGAATAGAACACAATGGCTGCCCACCTGGTGGGGTCTAGATAGAGGAGAAAGTTAGCTCAACCTTTAGAGACTGAGGATATATGAAAATCATTGGTTAATAATCATTTCTCTCACAGGTATATGCTTATGCCCACACCCTTATCTGTGTTTGTATGTCACTTGGAAGATGACCACATCCAATTCATTTCAATTGAACAAGCATTTATTAAGTTCCTGCCATATGCCAAGCACCCATTCTGGTCCATTGTACCAGAAGCCACAGTTTCTTCTCTTGAGGAATTTGCATTCAGGTTGACCAGATAAAACAAATCTGTAAAATCACCAGAGGAAAATGGATTCAGTTACTCAGCAAATATTTTTTTATGTGCCCAGCACCAAATATATCTCACATGGTCCCTACTTCTGGAAAAAGTCCCAAAGCATTATTCAATATGATTCAATAAACATTTACCAAGCACCAGCTATGAATAAGGCACGTCCTGGATGCTAGAGATAAAAAAATGAAGAAAATGGTGCCTGTAGTCAAGAAGTTTTCATGCTACTGGGGAGGATGTAAAATGAACAAAGATAAGCAAATACAAATTATATACAAAGTAATTTCAAGGTCAAGACAAAACTAACAACTGGTAGATATAAAAACGTCTCAGGAGGTAGCACCTGAGCTCTCTATTAAAAGAAGTTAGGAATTCTCTGAAGAGGGAGAGAATCCCAGATATGGGAGAAAAGTAACATGCAAGTTTGCCTAGAACAGGGAACATATGTAGGGGAGTAATATGAAATAAGACTGGGAAGGTAGATGAAGGCCATTTTAGAGAGGGTCATAAGGGTCAGATTGAACAATTGTGATAGTGCGAATATATAGACTATCAATAGATGCTCATCATCAAAAGGACTTTAAAAACTTCCTGAGCCATAGAAATTTTTGAGCATTAGAGTGACATAACCAGATCTATGCATAGAAAGAAAACAACACAGTGTAGGGAAGCTGTAACATCTGAGTTCAGGACCTGGACAAGTCACCCTGAGCCTCAGCTTTCTCATCTGTGAAATTTGTACTTTGATTATCTTGCAGAAGAGCTCTTCTTAAACCTTTATATAAATTCATATATAACGTGTGTGTGTGTGTGTGTGTGTGTGTGTGTGTGTGTGTGTGTGTATCCTCCTCTCTATAATCTGACTGTGGTGTGAAGGATGTGGATTGGGAAGACTGCAGCCAGCAAGATAGTGCAGTGGATAGAACCTTGAGTTCAAATGTGCGTTCAGACATTTAGTAGCTGTGTAACCCTGAGCAAGTAACTTAATATCTAACTGAGTTTCGTCTGCAAAAAGGAGGTGACAATAGTACCTCCCTCACAGAGTTGTTATAAGGACCAAATGAGATAACATGTAAAGCAAACCTTAAATCACTATTTAAATGCTAGTTATTATCACTATTATATAAACTGCTATTGCCAGCTGTTATAGTAGTCTAGACAGTTGGTAATGAGGGCCTCTACTAGGATGCTGGCAATGGGAATAGCGAGGGAGGGGAACAGAGTTTTGAGATGTTGCAGAGATGAAATCAACAGAACCTAATAAACAACTAGATATGAAAGGTGAAGAGGGGAGAGTCAAAGAGAGGCATGAGGCAATGAAAAGTGTATCCAACTTGAAGTCGCAGAACACCTTTGTACATCTGGGTGACCTTGGGCAAATTATTTAATCATTTAGGGTCTCAGTTTCCCCAACTTTAAAATGGGAGTTAGAGTAGATGGCTTCTAATGTCTCTTTGAGTTCCAGATCTATGATTCCATCATCCTGTGAACACCCAAGTTATAAACATGAGAGGCAGGTGAGGGAGGAAGTTTAGGGGAAAAGACAATGAGCTGGGTTAGAGATAGAATGAGTTTGAAGTACTGGGGGAATATCCAGGTGGTATTACTCTGAGCCCAGCTGGAAATGAGAGTCTGGAACACAGAGAGAAAGGAAAGACCGGAATAACAACAACAACATTTATGTAGCACTTGAAGTTTTACAGAGAGCTTTACAAATATCTAATTTTTATCCTCACAGCAGCCCTGGAAGGTATTCCTATTTTGCAGATGAGGAAACTGAGGCAGACAGACTTTAAGTGACCTGTCCGGGATCACACAACTAGTAAGCGTCTGAGACCAGCTAGAAAGCTTTGCAATAATCTAGGATAGAGCTGTCCAATCTTAGGTTTTTATTGAAACAATAGACAACATATTTTGATTTGCCATTCTAATGAGAGCTCTGCAGTAGCTCTTTATGAAAATTTCCATGCTTGTAGGCTGGCCTCATAAATCGCACTGCGGCCGCATGCAGCCTGCGGGCCACATCTTGGACAGCCCTGATCTAGGAATTAAGAGACCGGTGCATACGTGGTCTAAGGGCTAAGTGTAGTAAGAGAAAAGAAGGACCCCATCAAAGAATTATATATCCACACATATACATACACACATATAAGTATTATAAAACATGTTTTGTAGTATTTTATGTTTATATCAATATTTTTTGATCAGTTGTGTCTGATTCTCTGTGACCGCATTTGGGGTTTTCTTGGCAAAGATAATGCAATGGTTTGCTATTTTCTCCTCCAACTCATTTTACATATGAGAAAACTGAGGCAAACAGGGTTAAGTGACTTGGCCAGGGTCACACATCTAGTCAGTGTCTGAGGCTGGACTTGAACTCAGAAAGATGAGTCTTCTTGACTCCAGGCCTGGCACTCTACTGCTCCACCTAGCTTCTTATATTAATATATAGTATATAAGAAGTATAAATTTATATATTGTAATATATTCTATATAAAAACTATTTCAAGTACTGCTTCCTCTAATAATCCTATGCATTTTATTTTATGCATTTAAAAACATTATTCTGAAATGAGTACCATAGGCTTTACCAAACTGTCAAAAAATTTCATGACACAAGGAAGATTAAGAACAGAGTTTAGATTGTGTCTTAAATTCAGGTATGATTTACCCTAAAAATATAGTTAAACTCTAATGAATGGATATGCCATGGTAATTTACTTCGATGTACTCATTCCCCAATATTGGTTATCCAATATTTCCACCTTAAGCACAAATGCCATGTCTGAACTAATTTCCCAAATCTTTGAGTTTATTCTAATCACATCTATTCCTCACCAGTTCCAATCCAGCCTGCCTCACTAATTTCTTAGCTTATTCCACTATTCTCTTTGGAACAACTGGTTCTATTGTCAATAAACTTGCCTGTGTCTTTGAACTAACTGAAACTAGACTCTGTCTAATTTGATTAACAAAGTCCTTGTAACCTTCTCTGCAGGTAGTTCCTCCTTTTATCACACCTCCTCCTATTAGAGGACCAAGGAGAGACAGGGACATACTCCTTGCTCTAAACTACCATTTCCAGTACACTCCTCTCCCAACATTTCTCAATGACATTCTCTCTTCTGAAGTCCATACAACTCACTTTTAGTACATTGTGTGATCCTCCTAATAAGTTTTAGAATGACTGATATCTGGATCATGGTTATCTCCTCTACCCCATCTCCTACCATCAATCTTGATAATATCATTATTCATACTGACAATCCTTTTTTCCTTTTTTTTTAAGGGGGAAAGGCAGGGCAATTGGGGTTAAGTAACTTGCCCAAGGTCACAAGCTAGTAAGTGTGTCAAGTGTCTGAGGCTGGATTTGAACTTAGGTCCTCCTGACTCCAGGGCCAGTGCTCTCCTCACTGCGCCACCTAGCTGCCCTAACGGTCCTTCTAACAATCTGTATTCCAGACTTGTGTTCTAGCACATCCAGCTGAGTTCAGTATATCAGAGCACCTTGATGTCCCACTGGAACGTCAAACTCATTATAGTCTAAATAAAACGGACCACACAATTCCTTGGCCTCTTCGAATCCTCTAACTTCCCTCTGTACCTGCCTACTTCAGCCATACACCAAAATGGTAACTAACATCTTAGAGTTCCCTCTCTCAGATTTGACCTACATTGCTGGGTGTGGTGGCCCACGCGTGTAATCCCTGCTGTTGGAGAGGCTGAGGCTGGTGGACTGCTTGAGCTTGAGACTTCTGAGCCGCAGTGGGTTCAGCCAATCGTGTGTCGACACTAAGTCCAGAACCAATATGGTGAACTACAGAGAACCGAGGGAGTGAGGGCCGGCTAAGGCTGCCTACAGAGAGGCACACTGGCCCAGGTTGGTCAGAGTTCCTGTGCTGATCAGTAATGGGGTCAGTCCCATGTAGGGTCATTACACTTCCCACATGCTTGCAAATGTGATTCTTGTTGTCATTATTCAGTTGTTTTAGTCACCTTTGACTCTTTGGGATCTCTTTTAGGGGTTTTCTTGGCAAAGATAATGGACTGGTTTGCCATTTCCTTCTCCAGCTCATTTTTCAGATGAGGAAACTGAGGCAAACAGAGTCAAGTGACTTGTCCAAGGTCGCACAGCTAATGTCTGAGGCCAGATTTGAACTCAACTCCAGCCCCAGCATTGTATACACTATAGATGACTCACAAGTCTGCCACTAGGTGGTTCAATGGATAGAACATTAGACTGAAAGTCAAAAAGTCCTTAGTTTAAATATAAATATTGTATATTATAACACTTAAATTTAGATTTATTGTATAACAATATAAGCATAAATATAAAATATATATTTTATAATAGACATATGTCTATATACATGCAATACACACATATATTATATACACATAAATACATAGATAGATAAATACATAGATAGATAGATAGACATACATATTTCTTTGATGGGATCCTTCTGTTCTCTTTCTATACTTAGCACTTAGGCCAGACACGTACTATCGCAAAAGCTTTCTAGCTGGCCTCCATGGTACGCACACCTTATTATTAATCTTCCTATAACTTGGTCACCCCACTATTGCCTACTGAGGATCAAGGAACTGAAACACCCCTAGAGGAGAAATGCAGTAGAAGATGGACACCTGGATAATAGCAAATAATCCTCAACCTTTTTCTGCTCTGCCTATAGCCCAGAAACCTAGAGCCCAAAGTCCTGAGGCCCTGCCGCTTCAGTCTGGGAGCTGAAGTTCGGGTGGCCCACATCAAAATGTCAACACTGTAGATCAAGGGTTCTCCACTTAAAGTCTGTGAACTTGTGTGTGTATATATCTATATCTTTCTATATATACTATATATATACACATACACTATATACATGCTATATATACTATATAAACACACTATATATACACTCTAGGTACACTATATGTACTATATATGTACATACTGTAGCTGTGCACTCTATATTTACATACACTATATAATATATACACACATGTATACACACATATATATCACATACATGTGAAGATTAATAAAGATGAATAATTGTGGTATGTTTAAAATGGACTAGAGGTAGGCAGGCCAACTAGAAAGCTTTTCTAGTAGTCTAGGAATTAAGTGACCAGTGCATATCTGGCCTAAGGGCTAGGTATAGAAAGAGAAAGCCAAAAGGGATCCCATTAAAGTACCTTTCTTAGAGGCAGCTGATGTCTTAATGGATAGAACACTGGCTCTATTGTCAGTTCAAATCCAGCCTCAGACACTTACTTAGCTGAATGGTCCTGGGTGAGCCACCTACCCTCTTTTGCCTCAGTTTCCTCATCTGCAAGATGGGAATAATAAAAATTGTAAAGCACTTAGTAGGGTGCCTAGCAAATAGCAAGTGCTATATGAAAGTATGTTGTTACATCCTGCTGATTAATTGGACGTGATCTGAGGGAAACGATTAATTATGGGATGGTCTGCATTTGAGTATGGTTGGGGAAAGCACTGGATTTGGAGTCAGAAGACATAGGTTTGAATCTGGAGTCTCCAACTTGTAATGAAAAGATCAGACTTGACCCTGAGGACCTCATTCCAGCTGTAAATCCTGTGATCTTCTGAACTTCAAATTTATAAGCATAGTGAACCATGAAAATGGAGACTAGTGGGTCCAGTAATGAAGGGCTTTAAATGCCAAATGGAGAAGTTTACCTGCACTCATGATACCAATCCCATTCCACATTTGTACAGCATACATCATCTTCACATCCATTATTTCATTTGCTCCTCAGAAATAGTAAGCAGGACAAAAATTGTTATTTCCTTTTATACAGGAGAAAACAGGCTGACTGCCAGAGTTACATATAGCTGGTTCCCATTAGTCAACCTTGCTCCTAGGAACACTTGACCAGAGCCTTCAAGGGGTAGGAAGTACTTAGCCAAGTGCTTGGCACATTTGTTGTTTAGTCATCTTTCAGCTGTGTCCAACTCTCTGTGACCCCATTTGGGCTTTTCTTGGCAGAGATACTGGAGCGGTCTGCCATTTCCTTCTCCAGTTCATTTTACAGATGAAGAAACTGAGGCAAACAGGATTAAGTGACTTGCCCAGGGCCACACAGCTAGTCAATGTCTGAGGCTGGATTTGAATTCAGGAAAATGAGTCTTCTGACTCAGTACCCGCACTCTATCTACCGTACCACCTAGCTGTGTATAGAGAAAGAACACTAATTGGAGTCAGAGCGTATGGATTCATACCCTGACAATGACAGAGTTACCTATGTGAACCTGGACAAGTCAATTAGCTTCCTTGGGACGTGATTTCCTCCTTTTTAAAATCAGGAATTTGGACTAGATGATCTCTGATGTTTTTTCCAACTCCAGATCTGCGATCCTCTGTGTATGTGTGTGTTTGTGTACACTTACAGACATCACTCATACATCCTCTCTGAATGAATTAGTTTCTACAGTGTCTGGTGACTTCATTTGGACAGAATTATTACCTGGGGTGGAGTCAGGACACACGCTTTTGGTGCTTCTCCAGGTCCTGGAAGCATGTTTCTATACCTGGGAGCTGAGGACACCCCTAACACTGTTCTTACTCACTCTCCTCCTCTCCTTTTTTCCCCCAGGGCTACTTTTCCTGGTTGATCAACAGCATAAGCATGAAGTAAGTGTTTCTGCACCCTGAGTTCTAGGTGAAGGCAGTGTGGTAGTGGGGGAAGAGGGGAGTGGGCAGGGCTATGCTAGAGTCAGCTCCTGTGAGATAGTTGTTACTAATCACGGTTTGATTTATTGTGATTCTTAACTGTATAGCATGAGTGCTTATACTTTGGAAATTATCAAACACTACTAATCAAGGTTTGATTTGTTGTTTTATTGATTCTTTAAATTTAAGAAAGTGATAGAGAAAATGTTAATGCAAATTAAGCTTAAAAGTATATTATGATGGTTAAATATTTCCCATCACACTCCTGAGAGCAGGGAGTAGGAGAGGTGATTCAAAGCCTCTGACCCTGGATCAGCTATGTGGAGCTCCCACTTGTAGCTTGTGTTTGGACCCTGAATTATGGTGCCTTCTCTACTTTGGGCATTACTGGGCAGGAAATAATTAGCTTATCTGCTCTTCATTCAACAGACCCTCAGAAATAACAGTTTCTTCTCCCATCCTATAGGCTGTTAACCTTAGCCAATTCCAATACCATCACCAAAAGGAATTTTACCTGCGTCCATCCCCTTCCAGTTCTGAAGACTTAGGGAAGAGAGTGATGGGAGAAGAAACATATGATACCTGTCTGATACCTTGTCTTCAAGGATTGGAAGGATTGTCATTGTGGAAGAGGAAACAGGCTTAGTCTGCTTGGTCCTAGAGGCCATCACTAGACCTAATGGATGAAAATACAGACACAGATTCTAACTTGATATAAGAAAAGGGCTCCTAACACTAGAGCTTCCTTGAGATAGTTCTCAGAGAGAATGATCACTCACTATGAATGTTGTAGAAGTGATTCACAACTAAAAGCCCACCTTCAAAACCAGTGCCCTTCCTCTGTGGATTATCTCCAATTTATCCTCCATCTAACTTGTTTGTACGGTTATTTGCATGTAGCTTCCCCCATTAGACTGTGAGCCTCTTGAGAGCAGGGACTGTCTTTTGCCTTCTTTTGAATCCCCAGTGCTTAGACATAGTGCCTGGCACATAATAGGTACTTAATAACCATTTTAACTGACCAATTCATCCTCAGCTACATGGGTTGCACTACATACCTTCTGAAGCCCTTTCCAGCTCTGTGGTTCTTCACGTCCTTGACTCTCCTAAAACCCCTGGAGCGATAACTTCTGAATTTTCCCCAATTTTCACCAGTTTTATCATTTGCAATCTCAACTCCAGCCAAACAGAGCCAGGCACTACTATCTATACCTGCTAACACACATATACATATACATACAAGCATATACCATAGTACATTGGAAAAAGCAGTAGAATGGGAGCCCAGAGACCTGGGTTTTTATATCTGCCACTGTGACATCCTGGACAAGTCACTTAACCTCTCTAGGCCTCATTTTTCTTGTCTGTAAAATAGACTGGATTTCTGAGATTCCTTTCCAGCTCTGAAATTCTATGGTTTTATAAAGTCTGGGTCTTTACATGTATACCCCCTTCTTGGACTGTCTCCTATCAATCCCTCAGTCTGTGCTCTTCCTCTCCTGCAGACCCATCTCAAAACATTCTTTCTCCCGGTTGTACTCTAAATGACCTCTATCTACCAAACTGTCTTTTGTGTCAGGCTTCCACAAGAAACACACTGAGCACATTTACCCTTCTTCACATTTTTCTTTGCAGGTCCTCTTCGGGTGTTTTTCATTAGGGTTCACCTAGACATCAGATTATCAATATCTCAAGGACAGAGGCTATGTCTTCTTTCTTTTATATAACCTTGCAGTGAGCATTTCCCAATTACTGGATGACTGACAAGTCTGCCCTTGCCAGAAAGCTTCCCTTAAAACATGATTTCTATGAGTCCTTGCTGTCTGGACTGTTGAGATAAGGATGTGGGGTTCAGAGCCAGAGCCTTCTTCATGCTTTCCTCCCTTGATTCCAAAGATACTCTCTTTGCCATGGGCATTTATGTTTGTTTGCCTTTAAAGGTTGTCTTGGGATCACACTGAAATGTGAAAATAATATTTTTAGGACAAATAAAAGGAAGGATGAGAAGTAACTATAAGGTGATGGGAATATAATGGATGATGCCTTGAGAAATTAAATCTCCTTGCCTTATGTCACAGAACATCCTCCTTTGTGTAATATATTGTAAACAGTAAACATATGGTGTCAGTTTACCATGAGAAATGAACAGGGCTGACAGTTCCAGGATTTTGTGGTTGATAGACAATGAATGACCAATACAACATGAACAAGAGTGAAGAAGACCCTGGATTATGGTGCTGGCAGTATGCACTTAATAAATGTCAATATTGATCACACCCATGTCCAGTGTGAGAGGTCAGAGAAACCCTATTGAGGTCTAGGGCTGACTTTCTGTTTAGGGAGTCCCCAGATGCTATACCTAAGCAGATCAGTACAGCATTATGCCTATTTTGGGATGTCACTGTCTTCCTTGGGTTTTTGTCCTCCAAGCTCTTTGTCTGTTAAGGCTGTCCTGACATACCAGTGATGACCCATATATAACTGATGATTCCACTACAACTATTCTAATGGAACTGTCCTCTCTTGAATATTACCAGAGACATTCTAATGACCAAATCCTGTGGTCTCTTCTCAGTCCCCATCCTCAACTTTTCTATAGCATGGAGCACTGATACTTAGTTCACATGATGTTGGTTTTCATGGAAACATTCTTATCCATTCTTCCAATTCCCCTGTGGCTTATAATAAATAGGGTTAAATAAACTTGAAAGTTCTTAGAAATCCTTGGTATTTTAGGACTCAGGTACCAAGATGTTGCCTCCTTTTTGTTACCATTTCTATTCATAAAGTGTTTACTATGTGCAAAGTACCATGAATGGTAACCTCCTTTGACTTTTTTAAAATTCTTTTTTTATAATGAACTTAATAAACATGAATATTTTCCATATCCCTTCCATATAGAAAGCACAACAAAAAATAAGATTGCATATGAAACTATACGTTCCTATTAAATTTAACATGATAATACTAACACTGCCCATTATTTTTAATTTTTAATGTTTCGTTGATGTTTTTTCTTGTCTTTTTTGTATGACAAGCACTCCCCTACACATCTCTCTCACCCGTCCCCCAATAAAATCCCATTCTTCTAATAAATAAGAATAAGATTCTTACATTGGCTTTGTCTGAAAATTCATGTCCCAGTTTATATCTCTGTAGCAAGAGGTGGTTAACATGTTTCATCATCTGTCTTCTAGAGTCATAGTTTGGACATTGCATTGATAAAAGTTCTTAAATCTTTCAAAGTTGTTTTCATTTACTTTACTATAGTCATTGTATAAATCATCCTTTTGGTTCTGCTCACTTTACACTGGTACCAATAAATCCTCCCAGATTTCTCTGACTTGATTGCTTTCATCATTTCTTATAATGTAATACTATTCCATTTCATTAATATGCAATAATTTGCTCAGCCATTCCCTGATTGATGGGTACCCAAATTGTTTTTTCTAAGCCACAACAAAAAGTGCTACTATAAATTTTGGTCCACGTGTGTCCTTTCCTTTGGTTTCTGCAGAATTACCATTCTCCTCTTTTCCTCCTACATGTCTGTTTGCCCCTTCTCAGTCTTCTTTTTCCCTTTTCATAGGATCAGCATAAGCTTTGCCTAAAACTTTGTTCTTAGCCCTCTTTTCCTTCTCATTTGCTATCTTATCCTCCCTGTTTCCTCCCCATTGCGAGGTGAGGTACTCATTAGCAGGCTCTCTTATAGATTATTGTAGTAATCTTCCCACTTCCAATTTCTTCTTCCTCCAGTTCTTCCTATTCACTGTTGTTAAGTCAGTCTTGTTACCCAGCACTGATCAAATCACTTCTCCACTCAGAAGCCTTGGTGGTTTTGTTACCTACCAATACTTCAAGGATCTGACATTTCACATGTGCATTCTCCCCCCACCAATAATATACAACCCATCTAAAATTAGTAGTCTTTGAGAGTTACTATGGTCAAAAGATCCATTACACTGTGGCCAGCCAACCTGCTTCTGAACATCTTGAAACTTAACCAGGCTGGTCCTTAGACAACAGATGATCCCATCCTAAACTCAGAGCCTTAGAGTACCCACAGTCACTACCTTACCACACACAAAAAAAGCATCAGAGTAGTTGTTTAGTGGAAGGTTGCAATTCATATAAAGTACAGGCACACTTAGCCTGGAAATAAAGACTTTCTATAGCATGATTCAAGACTATCTTTCCATCACTACTTCCCTAAATAAGAATTATGTTCTAGCCCAACTCCAAGGCTTCTTGGCTCTATGCTTCTTATTCCCTATCTCCCATCTGACTATAAAAATTCCACCTATCTTTCAAAGACCTAGCTCACATGGTATCTACTCCATGATCAAACAGAAGTGATATTTTCTTCTTAAGTACTCTCTTAAGACTTTTTCTTGTGAACTGTTGTTGTTCAGTCATTTCAGTGGTATCCCACTCTTTGTGACTCCATTTGGGACTTCCTTGGCAAACATAGTAGGGTGATTTGCCATTTCCTTCTTGAAATCATTTTACCGTTGAAGAAACTAAGGCAAACAGGGTTAAGTGACTTGCCCAGAGTCACACAGCCAGTAAGTGTCAGGCCAGAATTTAATTTATGATTAATCTTCCTGATTCTAGGCTTGGTACTCTATCTACTGTGCTATTTAACTGGCCCTTCTTGTGCACTGTACCACACTTTAATTTGTATTTTAATTGTTTACATATGTCTTATCTCTACTGTAATTTTCATATGTCTTGTCTCTACTGTAAGTCTATTTTTGAGAAAAAGTTTCATACCTAATTTTTTAAATATCTTACTTAGTGAGATAATGTTTTTAAAGTACTTAACCCAGGGCCTGGCACATGGTAGGTGCTTAATGTTTGTTTCCTTAGTACCTATCACATCACATCACAAGAGCTAAATAAATGCTTATTAAATTGAAATTAAGTCAGGAGTACATTCTGGGACTGCCTCAGTGTCATGGAAGATAAGTTCTATACTCTTCCCCTAAACCATTTCTTGTTACTTGAGGCAGAATCCAGCAATCAGTATCGCATATAGATGGTTTCCATCTTGTCTCAGCCAAAGTCCCACTGTCTGCAAGAAGTCTTTCTGAGTCCTTCTTAATCTTGGCTCCTTCCCTCTGAGACTACCCCCAATTTTTCCTGTATATATTTTGTTTATACATTATCACCCCCAGTAAAGAGAAAATTCCTTAGAGGTCAGGAACTGATTTTTGCCACTTTTGAATTTCTTTGTTTTCCCAGCAGACCAAAATAGTCTCTTAATAAAGACTACATGACTGACCCCATTAACTCATCTTATCTCTACCAAATCGATACTCAGCCTACCAGACAGAAGGCTCTCTACAAAGCTGCCCTCACTAGGTTGGGGTTGGAAGACATATTCCCACTGTCACCAGAACCGATGCTATTCATTCCATCCCAACACTTCCCCCTTCTCTTCAGTAATAAGGTTCTCCATTCATAGAATCACAGTGCCCAAGAATTTCGTTTAATCCCTGCTGAAACACCTATAGCAAGAAAGGCAACTCACTTTTTCATGGGGCAGCCCATTCTGTTTTAGGATAACCACCAGTTGGTCCAGTGTGGGGGTGGAGCCAAGATGACAGCTTGAAAACAGGATAACACAAGTTGTTAGAAAATGCTTAGTTAGATGTAAAGGTAGTACACAATCTCCTCGAGAGCAAGGAATTTTTTTTTGGTCTTTGCATACCCAGTGCCCAGCACAGTGACTGGCATGCAGAAATTGCTTAATAAATGTGTGTTGGATTGAATTTCATCGACATCTGTCTTCTTGTGACTGCCACCCTTTCATGGTAGACTTCCCCTCTGATGCCCAGCAGTGTTTTTGAAACCAGCCCCAGAGGATTTAAAAATGTTTTTCGGTGACCTACTGATTAGTCAAAATAAATCACTCCTTTCCTTTGCTCTTAACTTTTAGCCATTCCAGTTTCTGAGTTTTGTGTCTCTTTTGTGTCTCCCCTAGGAAAGAGGAGCTGACTAAAAAGTGTGGAGATGATGCCAAAATGTACCTCAATTTCCAGACACACCTCATTTTTCTATTCCTTTTTCTTTGTGTGCCCTCCTTGACTGTCATCCTGCCAATCAACCACTCTGGACATCTTCTGGGTAAGGGGAGCTCAAAAGCCAACACTCCACTAAAGCCACAGTGCCTCCAGAGGCTGGAGGCAAAAAAAAAAAACCCAGCTCCCTCCAGTCATCAGAGGGGGCTTGAATGAGGGTCCTCTTTTATGGCAGTGTGGTATAGTAAGGAGAACTCTGAGCTAGAAGTCAAGAGGCCTGGCTTCTTATCCTAGTTCTGCCACTATTTTACTGTCTCATATTGGACAAGTCCCTTTAAATTCTTGGTTGCCTCAGTTTCTCCATCTGTATTATGGGGATAACTGCTACTTCTTATTTCACAGGAGTGATCGAAATGAAACTGCCTCCACTTTGGAGGGATACATGGAAGCAACTGAAAGTAAAAGTACTGTGTGAATGGAAAGTGTATTTTATTCTATTTATTCTATGAATCCAGTTCCAACCCAATATAAAGGCATCGGTACTATTAGATAAGTACATTTAATAATAATGTTATTGAGATAGAAAATACATATTATGAAAACATAGGATAAGCCCTTTTTTCTATAATGTTCAGCTGATATGTGTGCAACCCTATCAGTTGCCAAGGAAATAACCAATTTTTCCTCAGTTTCCACATCTGGAAATACACATTGCCAACTTAGGACAAATTGCCATTATATAATATGTCCAACTGATATGTGTGAAATCCTAACAGTTGCCAAGAAAGTAACCAATTTTTCCTCAGTTTCCACATCTGGAAATACACATTGCCAACACAGGACAAGTCCCCTTTATATACTATGTCCATGTGATGATGTGTGAAATCCTAACAATTGCCAAGAAAGTAACCAATTTTTCCTCAGTTTCCACATTTGGAAATACACATTGCCAACACAGGACAACTCCCCTTTATATGTGATATGTGTGAAATCCTAACAGTTGCCAAGGAAATAACCAGTTTTTCCTCAGTTTCCACTTTTTTCTGAGACCAGATCTTCCTATTTTGCCCAGACTAGAAATGTAATTAATGGGGCTCTTCGCAAGTGCTCTATCTCACTACTGACTGACCTGTTTTGTCTAATGGAAGCTTTAATCTATTTCATTTCTGACCTGAGCCAATTTGCCTCTCCTTAGGCACTCTGGTAGCACCTTACCTCCATCTCCCAGAGGCTCACCATATTGGTGCTGGACTTTTCACTTGATTGGCCTTAGCCCTGCTGAAGCTCAGAACTCTTGAGCTGACCAAACTCAGCACCCCCAGTAGCAGGGATTATAGGTATGCATGACCATGACCATGCATGGCAGTTTCTACACACTTCTACATTTGCTCCTCTTCCAGTTAAATATTTATTTTTCCTGAAGTTTTACAATCTTCCTATACATTGAACACTTACACCAATAAGTCCTACTGTTGTTACCAGCTTTTTTTTTTCCAAATAGCTATTTTTTTAAAAACCTGAGAATTCATTTATATTTGCAAATTCTCAGAATGGAAACTCCATTTGTCAATCCAGAGCAGCAATCTATCTCTAACTGATAGTCTTAGAAGGTTTCTTGGGGGCAGTAAAAGGTTAATAGACATACCCATGGATGGAGTCACACAGCCAGTGTGTGTTAGAGGAAGGAATTAAACTCAGTTCTTCCTGATGCCAAGACCAGCCTACTATCTTCTATACCAGGGGTGGGGAACCCATGGCCTCAAAGCCACATGTGGCCCTGTAAGTCCTCAAGTGTGGCCCTTTGACAGAATCCAAACTTCACAGAACAAATCCCCTTAATAAGAGGATTCATTCTGTAAGACTTGGACTCAATCAAAAGGCCACATCCAAGGACCTAGAAGGCCACATTTGGCCTTGAGGCTGCAGGTTCCCCACCTCTGCATCGTATCACACTGCCTTTCACATATAATCTTTAAATAATTGATTTCATACTAATGTAAGCAATAGAAAATAGTAATTAAAAACATGGAATAGTAATAACAAAATAAACTTGACTAGCAGGGCCCATCCTATCATAGCAAGATTATAACAAATAAATCAAAGTTTTTAAAGTATTTTGTGTTATTAATTACGGTGTTTTGATATTGTTTTATAATATTATTGTTATTATTAGACTGTAAGTTGAGGAAGCACAACTTATAAGAGTATGAGGCTAGAAAGATCCATCAGCAGTTCCAGAGAGTAAAAGAGTATAATGAAAAAGAGTACTGGCTTTGGATCCAAAGGGCCCAGTTTCAAATCTTGACTCTGACTTCTTACTACCTAAAAAATCTTGGGAAAGCCCCTTTTCCTCTATGGATCTTCATTTCCTCATCTGTAAAACAAGAGCATTAGACTGTTTGAGTGGTGTCAAACTCAAATAGAAACAGATCCCTGTAGGCCTCATATTGACAGTAAATAACCACAAATTAACATCATCTATCTTGTGTTCCCAATTCCATTTTAGACTTACTCAGCTGCATTGGGGAGTTTTGTAGCTCATTTATGGAGTTTGATATCTCTATTCCCTTTCTCTTCCTATGACCATATGAGAAAAGGACCAGTGCCTGTGCCAACAAATCTGGAACTAGCTCATAGACCCTGAGAAAGAAGAGTAGGACGATGGGAGGTAATAGAAAAAGGTCTAGACATTCAGCTGGGATGTATGGATTTCTAGAGGCAAGGTTACTAATGAACATTTTTCTTTTTCAGACCCTAACAGTCATTTCGGCCGTACCACCATTGTCAATGTCGGCAAAAAGTAGGTGCCAATGTCTTCTTACCTCCTTTGTGTCTCACCTGGAGAGGGGATAGTCTGGGAAACAAATCAGTTGTGTTGGTCTCCAACTTGAGCATGAGTTCTCTTGTGTTCATACAGGTCTGTTTTTCCCTAGATCTAGGCTCTAAGTGAATGAAGACATATACACTGGGTGGAGTTAAATGTACAGGGTTGGAAGTTAGGATGTCACTGATTTACTAAAGCTAGTATTGTGTGACTTTTCAGTACCTAAGTCTTCCTAGCAATATGATAGATAAAAAAGTTAACAATATGGATAACAGAATCAGGATCCAGAAAGGCTAGAATAATGGGCCAAAACTCAAGGTGAAATTTAATAAGGATAAATATAAACTCTCTGGGTTCAAACACCAAGTTAATAGCTTCTTAGGCAACATTACCTAAATTGAGGAAGTAATAGTCCTGATGTATCCTGCCCTGGTCAGACCACATTTGGAATATTACATTTAATTCTGGAAAGCATGTTTTAAGAGGGATTTTGTTAAAGTTGAAGTCAGGCAAGAGGAGGGCCATGATGGTTAAGAGGATTGGAGACCATGACATATGAAGATGAGTTGAAAGAAACTATATGCCCTGCTTGGCTATCATCCTGCCAGTCAAGTACAATGAAAATCTTCTTGTCAAGGGAAGTTAAGAAGCCAACACTCCCCCAGGGTGAATTTCAAAATGAAGGAAAGAACATGTTCAGGGGGGTGGGAAGGTAGGGGAGAAGGAGGGTATGAAGGGAACCAGAGGAGACAGCCATCTTCAAATATTTAAAAGGCTGTTATGGAGGTGAAGGAATCAGATTTATTTTGCATGACTTCAGAAGACAAAACTGAGACCAAGAGGTGGAAATTATAGTCAGATTTTGGTTAATATTTTTTTTAACATTTCTGACAATTAGAGTTGTCTTAAAATGGAATGGGCATCCAAATGAACACCTGGAGATGTTCAAGAAGAACCTAAGAATTTGTTGGGCGTATTTTAGAGAGGAATCATTCTTTGGGTAAAGGTTAAACAAAATGAACATTAATATACTTTTGTACTGGGGGATTCTGTGAATCTACAAACCACTGTCAGCCACTGTCAGCCTCTTCTGGTGACTTAATGAAGGATTATAATTCTGGCAGCCAAGTATTTCTAGTTCTTCAGTAGGAACCCTCCATAATAATTTAAGTCAGCTGGTGGATAGTGCTGTGGACTTGAAGTTAGGAAGACCTGAATTTGAATCCTGCCTCTGACACTAGTTGTGTGATTCTGCACAAGTTAATTGTACTTTCTCAGCCTTGGTTCTCTCATAATCTCAAAATAGAGATGATAATGGTACCTACCTAACAGGTATAAAATGCTATATAAATAATAGCTATTATTATGAGAAGAGGTCTAGGCTATTGTTTACTTTACCTATAAATGGGTTCATTTCAACCTTCAAATTTTATATGGAATTAGGTTCTAAACAATCCTCTTTTCTTTCACTGTCAAAAGAAATTCAACCAGTGGATCAAAACCAGATAGCACAACATGGTAAAAATATAAAATTGGGTACTAGATTGTAGAAAATGAACCAGTCAGGTGTGGTTGGCTTCCTGCTAGTGTATAGATACATTTTTAATCCAAAGTTTGTGACAGCGACACCTTGTGGCAGAGGTTATAAGATCAAATGTAAGCTCACAAATATATATTCCAATTCTCCTTACTACAGCTGTTCTTTTCATCTGGGCACATTTGGCCCTAGGCAGGATTATGAAATAGATAAAAATGTGTCTTTAATACCATCTCACCCCTTTCTTCTGCTAGACAATTGTGTCTTGGACAGTTCTTGCTTAACTAGCTCTCAAATAACTTACTGTCCGATAACTGCTTTAAGGTGTTGCCTACCAAATGGAATTTTCATTTTAATAGTTTTTCTTTTTTTGGAGGGGGGAAGGCAAGGCAATTGGGGTTAAGTTACTTGCCCAAGGTCACACAGCTAATAAGTGTCAAGTGTCTGAGGCCAGATTTGAACTCAGGTCCTCCTGACTCCAAGGCCGGTGTTCTATTCACTGTGCCACCTAGCTGCCCCCATTTTAATATTTTAATAAGGCTTCTTTAAGGGCAGCCAGGTGACACAGTGGATAGGGTGCTGGGCCTGGAGTCAGGAAGACTCATCTTCCTGGGTTCAAATCTAGCCTCAGACATTTACTAGCTGTGTAACCCTTGGCAAGTCGCTTAACCCTCCTTGCTTCAGTTTTCTCATCTGCAAAATGAGCTGGAGAAGCAAATGGCAAAAAACTATATAAACTCTTCCAAGAAAACCCCAAATGGGGTCAGGAGGAGTTGGACATGACTGAAAATGACTGAACAAGAAGACCAAAAGGACTTCAAGGGCTTATAGAGTTGGGAAGGTCCTTAGAAAAGAGCTAGTCAGTAGTGGTAGTGGTAGTCATAAGAGATCTCAGAGGTCATGTATTCGAAAGATAATTTGAGTTGCAGTGTAAATGCTTGAATAGTCATAGACTTAGAAATCAAAGGGACTTTACAGTTTATCTTTTTGCAAATGAGGAATTCATTTTAGAGTTGGAGAACTAAAACCCATAGAAGTTAAGGGGCTTGCTTAAGGTAACTCAAGTAGTAAGCATCAGGACTTTAACCCAGGTCTTCTGACTCCAAGCACAGCGTTCTTTCCCGTGTCCTAGAAGATCATAGCACTCAAACTGGAAAAGACCTCAGAGGCCATTGCAGAGGGGAAATATTGGGGCAGATGATCCAGAAGGTAGTCCCTACTTTTTCCAGATTGAAGAGAAGAGTGGGATTTAGATACAATGCAAGTCCAACTGTGAACGCCCCTTCTGCCCTGCTCCTAATGCCTCCCCCTCTACCAATGTGGAACAGTATCAGATTAATAGAATCTAGCCCCACGTTTTCCACCCAGTAACCTGTCATTATGAAAATTTGGTCAGCCAGGCTGAAGCACCTTAAACCTAGAGATAGACTGGCGTAGCCCTAGCATTCAGAATATAAGTTTCTGTACTGCCATCCAAGTAGGATCGTAATTGCTAGAATATTTCATATGTTCAATTTAGGAAGAACATATGACCCAGGAGCTAGATCTCTGTATATGGAGTTGAGTATACAGTCTTGAGCTAATTGTGACTACCTCTTGTTCCTGACAGTGACAAGGTCCTGTGGGTACATAGTTTATTCTCCGTTTTCTACTTCCTCGTCACCTTCTGCTTCATGGTCCACCATGGTCGAGGAATTACACCCAAGAAGGAAACAAAGGTAAAGAGAAGGAAACATACCTGATATTGAATGAAATCCTCCTCATCCTTTAAAGTCCAATTCAAATGCCTTCTCCATGAAGCTTTCTTTGATCCCCCATCAGTTCTATACTTCTATATTTTCCCTAGTTTATGTATTTTTCTTTGTTTCAGAAGAGTATAAAGATACTACATAATAAAATGTATTTTACTGTATATATGTCTTATCTCTGGAATGCCTACTCCAAAGGGCACTCTGGGAGTTGGCCTTAGGGCTCTAAGCTATCTCAGAGTTGGAGACTCACCTCACTGAAAGTTCTCTGGGAGCATCATGGGAAGAGCACTGAATTTCAGAGAACCTAAATTCAACTAGTACCTTTCTCTTCCACCTACTACCTGTGACTTTGGGCAAGTCAATTTCCCTCTCTGAGCCTCAATTTCTTCATGTATAAAATGAAGGGATTGTACTAGATGACCTATAAATCCCTTCCAGCCCTAAATCTATGAGTTTCTGGGGAATCATAAGCTGATTGCTGACAACACCACAATTAAGACATCTCCTGGCCTTGCCTCAACCTCTTGCATCTTTGGATGAAGTGTGAGGTGTCAGTTCAGCCTAGCCCTCAAAGATCTAATCACCTTCTTATTCTTCCTCCTTCACTGGGATCTCAGAAGAGATTCTGACCCTCTGGGAATCAGAGGCAAGGAAAATAATCACCATGTCCATGCTTTTCATAGATACCTAATATATAGGGGCCCCCTATAGAGTGAAGTCAAGTGAAATCAACAAGCATTTACTTAAGTACCTACAATTGATGAGATAAAGTAAATACCAGTTACAAAATGGAGTTGATTTGGTGTAAGAATCAAAAGAACCAGTCAGATGCTATCTTGTGAACACTGACTCCATCTTGTGCTGCCACCTGTATTCTCCTCCATCTTGTTTTTTTTCTGTTATTCATCCATGGGAAACTAGATGGTACACGCCATCTATTATTTTGTAACAATATGGCACACAAACTTCCAGTTCCCACTACCCTTATTTCAATCATCTAGAGTCTAAAATCCTACCCCTTGCCTCTAATTTTATCTCTAGAGATATTCTCAGCCCTTCCTCCTCCATAGGCCACACCCTCATTGCATCCTATGGAATCCTGGCTCTATAGATTCGTACAATCCCCTTTATCTTAGATCAAAAGATCTTCATCTTTCCATCCTCTTAGGCTGGCTCTCCCTAGAAGGCACTGTATTCCTTGGCTACCCTCTCTCTAGCACTGGTTCATCTTTCTCAAATCCTCTGAAACAGAGCCAAGAAGAAGAGTTGGTGTAGCCCTCTTTCCTCACTGCAACTTCCAGGCATTCTTTTAACACCCTTAGTCAGCAATCTCTCTTCCTCTGAGGTTCAACCCATCCATCCTGAAATGTCTCACCTGATCCAACTTCTTGTTGTAGCAATCTACTGACATCCAGATGATTCTTTCTGCTTTTTCAAAGAATTCAGTACCTGGATCACCATCTTTCTCTTCATTCTGCCTTCATACATGGAGGTTTCACCATATACCTTTTCTTTCTTCTACGATCACCTCCTAGAAAGAGCTAGTTGTACTCATTGCCTCACCCTCCGCTCAGTTCTCTGTCCCTTACAGTCTGGCTTTTGATTCCACCTCTTGACTAAAACTGAAACGAGGTTACCACCGATCTTTGAACTGTTCAATCCAATGGCCTTTTCTCAGTGCTCATCCTTCTTGATCTATCTGAAACATTTAACAATGACCCTCAGCCTCTCCTCTTACAAACTTTCTCCTCCCTTGGTTTCTGTGACACTTATCTATTTTCCTTTTATCACTTTGATTTTTTTCCTTTGCTAGATCATCCTCATAAAGCTCTCTGGGCCCTCTTTTGTCTCAGCGTTTCTGTCTTGCCAGTCTCTTTAGTTCCCCTGGTGTTAAATGATCATTTCTGTGAAAAATCACAGAAATTTACAACTATGTGGTGCAGTGGGTAGAGCACTGGGTCTGGAGTTAGGAAGACCTGAAGTCAAGTCTGACCTCAGGTGTGTGACCCAGGGCAAGTCACTTTAATTTCTCTCTGCCTCAGTTTCTTCAGCTGTGAAATAGGGACCACAATAGCACCTACTTTCTAGAGTTGTGAGGATCAAGCTTTTTTGTTGTGGTTGTTGAGTCATTTCAGTCATTTCTAGCTCTTCATGACCCCATTTGAGGTTTTGTCACAAAAATACTGGAGTGATTTGCCATTTCCTTCAGCAGCTCATTTTTTAATAAGAAACTGAAGCAAACAGGGTTAAGTGACTTGCCCAGGGTCACACAGCTAGTAAATGTCTGAGGCTGGATTTGAACTCAGGAAAATGAGTCTTCCTGATTCCAAGCCCATCACACTATCCAGTATGCCACCTGGCTGCCCTATTAAACCAGTAGTAGGCACTTAATAAATCCATACCCACACCACCCCTGAAACCAGACCATTTTCACAGACTATCCTCCATGCCTGGAACTTTGTCTCTCCTCTCCTCTCCATCTCCTGGCTTCCCAAGCTTCCTTCAGGTCTCAGCTAAAGTCTCACAGAAGATTCCAGACTCAACTTCTAGCTGACTCACCAAAATATGAAATGACTGAAGAAACAAAGGCTCAAGCTTCCAAGCATATTAGTTTCATAAGCTATGCATGCCAATTGCATAACAAATTTGGACCAGTCAACTTCCTCAGCTTTGGCATTGGACCCTGGATACAGAGGGAGGCAGATTTTTATACATTAAAAAATTTTTTCAAATAAGACCAATTAATCATAAGAAAAACAGTTAACCAGGATATGAAATTAGGTAATCTAATTTCTAATTGGAGAAAAGATTAAGAGCTTACCAAGCTGGGAGGGGAAAAGAGTGAGTTTCAGTCAAGTTGGGAGGAGAATGAGTAGGTTTGGGGCTCTTCTATTCATAGAATGGAAAGATGTTGATTAATTACATTCATCTGCACTTATGAAACAATAGATGGCTTGTACCATCTAGTTTCCCATGGATGAATAACAGAAAAACAACAGGATGGAGGAGAATACATGTGGCAGCACAAGATGGAGTCAGTATTCATGAGAGATAATCTGATTGGTTCTTTTGATTCCCAACACATCTTCCAGAGTTCAAATCTGCCCTCAGACACTTACTAGCTCTGTGATTCTGGTTAAGTCACTTAACCATTTTTGCCTCAATTTCCTCATCTGCAAAATGAGCTGGAAATGGCAAATCACTCCAATGTCTTTGCCAAGAAAACCCCACCCCAATGGGATCATGAAGAGTCAGACACCACTGAAACAACTCAGCAAACAAAAGGCATTGCCTAATAGCTCACGTTTATATAGCACTTTATGACCAAAAAACAAGAGAGAAATGTTGATCCTCAGAGTAAGCCTGTGAGGTAAATCACTAAGAGTTTTATCCTTATTTTACAGATGAAGAAACTGAGGCTGAGATCTGGAATGATTTGCTCATGGTCACACAGCTATTAAGTGGTGTAGTCGGAACTCACATGAAGTCTCATGACTCCAAGTCCAGTGCTTTTTTCACAACTCCACACTTCTACTCTGTGCTACAGAAGTTTGAAGGGACCCCAGAAGCCACTTGGTCCAGTTCATATTTGAAAAGGGATCTGGCTACATGTTACTTCAAAATGTGCATCTAGACTTTAAAAAAAAAAGCTTCCAAGTAAAGGGAAACACATTTTCTCTTGACACCACCCATTCTATTTGGGGATAGCTCTTGTTGTTACGGAATACTTCTTTAGAGCAAACCAAAATTTGCCTCTTTGTAACTTCTTTCATCTATTGGTCCTTTTTGTGTCCCTTGAATATAACAGCCCTTCAAACATCTGAAAAGACCCATGTCTCCCAAAGTCTACTTTCCTGTAGGCTAAGCATCTCTACTTTCTTCAACCTATTCTCATAAAGCATGAACTTGAGCTCCTCATTATCCAAATGGCCCTCCTGTGGACTCTCTCTCTGGTTTATCCATGTAAGTTCTACCACATGGCACTCATTTAATTTTGAGTGCCATGTGGTAGAACCAGGGCAAAGTATGGCAAGACTATCAGTTTCTAATTCCTGGATGCTGTGCGTCTCTTCATGCCTAACATTGTCTTGTCTTCCTTAACTGTCATGTTACATCATTGACTCTGAGCTTTTGATTTGCTAAATTCCCCAGATTCTTTCCAAACAGCTGACAAAATTCCAAGTGAAATAAAATACATCTATGGTATTTATTACAGGAAAAACAAATAACTTTAGCTCTGTTCCTTATTGTGCTGTACTGGCTTTTAGTAATCATTGCTTCCTTTTCTAGATTTCCACTAACAACCTCTTTCATAACATGTTGTAAAATTTTGCTAAGACTCAAAGTCAAAATCACCAGCCTACAATTCCTATATTCCATCCTCTTTCCTTTTTGAAAATGAGAACATTTGCCCTTCTCCTGTGGGACCTCTCGCTTCATGATTTTTCAAAGACTTCAAATTACTTCTCAGAAGTCACATCTGCCAGTATTTTCACTACCCAAGAATGTTGTTCGTCTGGGCTGGTTGTCTTGAACTCGTTGGCAGCATTGATAGTGTTCTCTTCTAAGTTAATTATCTAGAGTGGTGACTCTCAATTAGCCATTTTTATTCTATCCTTTCTAGCCCAGTCGTCATTCTCATTGTCAGAGAAAACAAAAGGAAATTAGGAATTAAAAAGCTTTGCTTTCTTTCTGTTTTCCATTATCACAGTCACATTCACATCTATCATCTTTCCTTTTCTCCAATATAGCTTTTTAAAAAAAAACTCTCTTTTTTATTATCTTTAGTTTCCTCACTGGCATCAGCTCATTCTGACTTTCCCTGGTACACTTTGAGCTATGCCTTATTTTTGTGGTCATCCCCCTCTTACGTGATGAAATCACTAAAATTATAGGGAGAAAAAAGCCAAGAGCTCAGGAGACAGTCTTTAAATATACTCACAGTTAGGGACTGGAACATAAATAATGAGCCAGCAAAGGAGACTGAGAAGGTACAGGTAGGAAGAGAGAATAGTGTCACAAAAATCGAGAGAGAAGAAAGTGTCCAAGAAAGAGAGAGTGTTCAACAGTGTTGAATGATGCAGAAGTTAAGAACAGTGAAGACTGAGAAGGGGAGACTAAATTTAGCAATTAAGAAATCATTGATAACTTTGGTGGAAAGTTTCAATTGAAAAATGAGATTGGAGGCCAGATGTCAGATTGCAAAAAGAATTGAAAAGTGAATGAGCTAACGGGTATAGACACTTTCCTAGGAATTTTCCCATGAAGGGGAAAAAAAGATATAGGATGATAGCCTGAGGAGAAAGGGACAAGTGAGAATTTTTTTAGAATAGGGAGACCTAGACATGTTTGTAGGCAGCAGGGAAAGAGCTGGCATATAAGAAGAGACTGAACATTAGAGAGAGGGGGAATGACTGTTATAGCAATTTCCTAGAGGAGATGGGTGGAATGGGATAAAGAATACAAGCAGACAAGGAGAAAGCAACACTCTTGATCAACAAATCAACAATTAGTCAGTCAACAAACGTGTATTAAGTGCTTACTATGTGCCAGACACTATGCTAAATGTTGGAGGTACAAAAAGAGAGGGCAAAAGGCAGTCCCTGATCTCAAGGAGCTCACAGTCTAATGGAGAAGACAATAAGCAAATGAACATATACAAACTAATTAAATACAAGATAATTAGGAAATAATTAAGACAGAGAAGATACTAGAGTTCAGAGGGGTTGGGAAAGCCTTCCTATAGAATATGGCCTTTTAGTTAAGACTTAAAAGAAACCAGAGAAGTGAATAGGTGGAGGTAAGGAGAGCATGGGGGCTAAGCAGAGAAAGTGGCTAAAGCTGAGATATGAAATTTCTGGTTCACCAGACAGCAAGAAGGCCATTGTACATGGCAGGGAGTAAAGTAGGGAGGGGACATCAGATCATGAAGGGCTTTGAATGCCAAATGGAGCATTTGATTCAAGAGGTGATAGGGAGCGACTGGGGTTTATTGCATAGGCATGACACAGTTGGCCCTACACTTTAGAAAAATCACTTTGGTGGCTGAGTGGAAGATGGATTGGAGAGGAGAAAGATGAGGCAGGCAGACCCACCAACAGGCATGAAGGGATAAGGGCCTGGACCAAAGTGGTGGCCATGTCAGAGGACAGAGGTGGGGCATATTCAAGAGATGCCACAAAGGTGAAATCAATAGAGGCTGTGTCAATAGATTGAGTATAGAGGTGTGAGAGAATGAGGAGTCCAGGATGACACCTAGATTGACAACTTGAGGGACTAGAAGGATTTGTGTTGCCCTCTACAGTTAGAGAGAAAGAAGGTAAGAAGTAGAGAGGGTTCAGGGGGAAAGATAGTTTGTTTTTGGACATGTTAAATTTAAGATGTCTACTGGACATATAGTTCAAGGTGTTTGGAAAGGTAGTTAGAGATGTGAGATTAAAGATCAGGAGAGAGATTAGGGCGGGATAGGTACATGTGAGAATCATCAGACTAGAGATGGTAATTAAATCCATGGAAGTTGATGAGATCACCAAGTGAAGTAATATAGAGGGAGAAGAGAAGAGAGCCCAGGATAGAACCCTATGGGACACTTACAGTTAGAGGTTGTGATCTAAATGAGGACCCGGCAAAGGAGTCTGAGAAGGACCAGTCTAATAGGTAAGAGGAGAACCAAGAGAGAGTGGTGTTCCAAAAACCTAGAGAGAAGAGTGTACTATTATGATGGAGGAGAGGTATGACCAACAGTGTCAAAGATAGCCTGCAGAGAGGTCGAGAATGAGGATTTCTAAAAGGATGCTGGATTTGGCAGTTAAGAGATCATTAATAACTTTGGAAAGATCAGTTTCGGTAGAATGATGTGGTAGGAAGCCAGATTGTAAGGGGTTTAAAAGAGAGTGAAAGCCAGGTACTGAACTCCTCATAAAAAAAGAGGAGGAATCGACTTGGGGGGAACTGCCACGAGGATCATAATACAATGTCGAATAAAAATATTAAATAATTAATATTAGAAACCATAAAAGACTTACAATCCAAGAGTTACTAGAATGCAGAATAGGAAGAAATGATTTCTTAAATGTTATATGTCCCATTCCAGCACCCCAGCACAGTGCCTTTCACATTGTAAGCACTGGAAAAAATGTTTATTGAATTGAATTTTATATCAAATTGGGGGGCAATGGAAAGCTTCATGAAGTATTTGACATTGGAGACAGACCTTGAAGGACGGGTAGGATTTCAACAGGTTGAAATCAGGGGAAAGGGCGTCTGTTATGGGAAGGAAGGAAGGATAAAAGTCAATTTAAATAGGAAGAAAGGTTATGGGGGATGAGGTTGAGAGGGGGAAAAGTTTTGTGGAATATTGAGTAGTTTTCCTATAATATAGAATATATACGAGCAGCAAAGTGGCACAATGGATAGAGCATTGGGCTTGGAACCAGGAAGACTCATCTTCAGTTCAAATCTGGCCTCAGATTCTTACTAGCTGTGTGACCCTGGGTGAGTCATTTAACCCTGTTTGCCTCAGTTTCCTCATCTGTAAAGTGAGCTAGAGAAGGAAATAGCAAACCGCTCCAGTATCTTTGCCGAGAAAACCCAAAAAAATGGAGTCACAAAGAGTTGACATGACTGAAAAATGACTGAACAACAGAAGAGTATATATAGGAGAGTAGTTGGAGTGGTTGATTGGTATCAGTGTTAAATTCCAGGCTAATGACATTTCAGGGGGGCCCCTTGTACATTGTTGGAGATCTACTCGTCAGTGATTAGAGGTCTACTTGTCCGTGATTGGAGGTCTACATTTGTCCATTCTTAGAGGTGTATTTGTTTGTTATTGGAGGTCTACTTGTCCATTATTGGAAGTCTTCCAGGAGAAGCTAAATAACCGTTTACTGAGGCTTCTGTGCAGGAGTTTCCCGTACTGAAGTCAGAGCTTGATTTGGTCCCTTCTATCTCTGAGATGCTTTGATTTCATCAGTAAGCTATTCCCAAATGACAATAGAAAGTGGGTTATACAGATTACACTGGAAAGGTTCTAGCAGGTTGCCATTTTGACTTGATTCTTCTTAGTTTCTATTTCAGTGAGTAGCCATTTTTGTAAAAAAGTTTTAGTGATGGTGCCCACTGCCTTTAAATTATGGTCCTTTCTAGGTGGACCATACCTATACTACCTCCCCACCACTCCTACCCCAGGGGCTCATTTTAAGTATCAGAACCTGGATTCAAACCTAGGTCTTCCAACTCCATGGGCATCTAGGTGGCACAATGGATAGAGCTCCAGGCCAAGAGACAGGAAGACTCATCTTCCTGAGTTCAAATCTAGCTTCAAACACTCAGTAGCTGTGTGACTTTAAGAAAATTACTTAATCCTGTTTACCTCAGTTTCCTTATCTGTAAAATGAGTTGGAGAAGTAAATGGCAAACCACTCCAGTATCACAGCCAAGAAGACCCCAAATGGAATCACAGAGAATTAGACGTGCCTGAAACAACTGAAAAACATCAACTTCCAACTCCTAATCTGGCACTCTTTGCATTATACCGCAGTGGGTGGTAGAGATTATGAGGTGGAGGGAGTGGTGAAAATCCTTCATCAGGACAATTGGCTGCACTCGCAAACTCTGGTCCCAAATCAGAGATGCTTGTCTGTGACTTTTCAGTCAAGTTGGTGGTTGTGGTGGTCTGCTTTATCATCAGGGATGCATAAGCGAGGATTATGACAAAGTCAACATAGTCAAGTAATATAGAGGGAGAAGAGAAGAGAGCCCATGATAGAACCCTGTGGGACATTTACAGTTAGAGGTTGTGATCTAAATGAGCGCTTCTTTTCTATCTTTTCTCCCCCAGACAACCAAAACCCTGCTGATCACCTACCTCCCCAAGGAAGTTTCAGATCCTGAGATCATCATCAAACATTTTCAGTGAGTGGGAAGAGTCAATGGTATAGCAGAAAGAGTACTGGTTCTTGAATCAGAAGTCCTGGGTTCAGATCCTGCCTTTGACACTAACTGGGTGACCTCCCTTTCCTCATCTGTAAAATGAAAGAGTTGGACTAGATGGCCTCGGAGGTCACCTACCTCCACTTCTAGATTTGTGATCCTAAATATGACTGGCAGGGAAGCTACAGTGCTGTTCTAGGTATCTTCTACCTGTATAGTTCCTTCTCTCATATCTGATGTGATTGTTTCTCCTTGATCAGAAGTTGGCCAGGAGGAGCCTATACATCAGGCAGCAGGGAGACAGAGGAGCAGTCAGGCTGGCAAACTAAAACAGATACTTCTCCTTTCCTTCACTGCACTAACCAAGGGACCCAAGGTCATTCCCTTACCCATACAGAACTTTTTGAAGAAGCATCCTCCCTCTCCTACTCTCCTATCCCTGAGATGTAGGGCCTAGGCAAGTCAACCTGGCTGCCATGATTTAGGACATTAGTAAGGTCCACAAATGAATATTCTCATTGAGTGGTCTTCCCACTAATATGATGGGCTCTACTGCATAAGTGACATTGTTTTGCTTGGAATGGTAAAGCACCTACCCTGAATTAGAAGCACAATTTCTGGCCCTAGGAGAGAGCAAAGCAAAGTGCTCTACAGAGAGGTCAAACCCATAACTTTGACTTCATTTAGTGGCATGTTCTTTCCAACTGGATAAATCCATAAAGGATTAGGAGAAGAAAGGAGAGGACCCCCTCCTGTGCTTAGAGTCCCAGAATAGCTCAATTCTAAGGAACAGAGGCCCAGTATATGGTATAGTTGAAAAGCATTGGTTTTATATCTAGAAGACCCAGTTTCAAATCCTGCTTCTGTTACTTAGTAGCTGTATGACCTTGGGCAAGTCACATAACCCTCCTGGGCCTTAGGAGTAGGTTGGACTAGATGGCCTCTAAGCTTCCTTCCAACTCTAAATCTACAATCTTCTGCTCTTGTAGTCCTATGAATTCAAAAGATGGCTGGGAGGAGCTGTGTATTTATTTATTTTCTAGGATCGCTGGCCCAGATCCAGTCTCTTGGCTAGAGCCAAGGTTCAGGATGAGACAGCAAAAGCTCCATTTGCCCCTGAACACTCAGTTCTGTATATGTATCTGTGTCTATCCTGCAGTGAGGCCTATCCCAGCTGCACAGTGACCAAAGTCCACTTCTGCTATGATCTGAGAAAATTGATAGAATTGGATAACCAAAGGTGAGTCTATAGTTGGCAACCTCATTTCCATGGCTTTGGGGAGGCTAGAAAGTATTGGGCCCATTGGGGCCCAAGCTATTGCCCCACCTAACCATTGATATCCTTTTCCTTCCTCCCTGCCTGAACAGACACCATGCAATGAAAGGCCGACTCTTTTATACCTCAGTTGCTCAGAAAAGTGAGAAAACGATGATCCGAGTGCACCCCTGCTCCCGTATCTGCTTCTGTCAGTGCTGCAAATGCTTCAAGGAGGTAGCAGGCAGGGGACTGTACCCCACATGACCCAAGAGCTCAGAGCATCTGCTGAGCATGGGGGGAAGGCAGGTGTTGCATCCTGGCTTCTGGCTTCTATCTGGTGTTCCAAGTTGGCCCATCATCTTCACCATGGTGGCCACATAGGACCCCACCAGCTCTCTGCTTGCTGCCCCATTCCTTTGAACTAAAATATAGTTACGTAGCCATCTCTGGTGTTCTGTCCCCAATAAGTATGGCAATCCTTTCTTCAATTTTTCATCATTGTAAAGGACAGAAAATATTTAGAGGATCACAAAGTTAAAAGCAACTCGAGAAGCCACCTAATCTGCCAAGATTCAGTGGCCATGAAGCTCTTTAAGAGACGATAATATTCCATCTAGTTTGGAATTGGCATTGGATGACTTTTCCATGACCCAAACTTCCCATGAATTTGGGGCTCCCTGCCTAACCCAAATGTTTTCCAAGCTTCCCATCTTCCACCCCCAATTTGGTTCCTTTCTACACCCCACCCCCCAGGTGGATGCTGAGCAGTACTTCAGTGAGCTGGAGGAGAGGTTGACTGATGAGTTCAATGCTGAACGGAACCTAATCTCTCAGAAGCGTTTGGATGCAGCCTTTGTCACCTTTCAAGATGAGAAGATGACAGCTGTGTGAGTGTCCCAGAAAGCTTTGAATGCTCTTTGGCTTCTCAGTCAGTAGTCAGCCAGCCAACAAGCATTTATTAAGTATGTAAGTGCCAGCCACCAAGCTAAGCCTTCCTTATTCAAAGAAAGGCAAAAAACCCCACAAAAACCCACTGTCCCTGCCATAAAGTAGCTTATATTCCAACAAGAAAGGCAACCTACAAATAACTATGTCCCCAACACACACACTCCACTCCACAGATACACACTCTACACACACTTCACACATACACACTACACACAAAGTACACACATACGCACTCCACACACTCCACGCACACTACATACACACTCCACACACATCTCACACACCACACACACTCTACACACATTACAGACGCATACTACACACCCTACATGCACACACACACACACACTACATGCATACTGCACGTGCATACACACACACACACGCACGCACACACACTACACACACTCACCACTGGGCATCTCAGTTTCACATCTTCTCTGTCTCTTTTCCCATTAAGTTTGGAAGGGACCTTAGAGGTCATCTAATACAACCTTCTTATTTTATAGTCATCATCTTCCCCTCCTTTATCTCCAATAGAATAGTGTGTCCCACTTGGAGGCATAACTGACCTGATACCAAACACTGAAGTTGTGCCAGGCAGGCAGACTGGGTTTAGGGAGAGGCACAAGGAACCCTGATGGATCAGTGTCCTGCTGTGCTAGAGTAGATGGTCTCTCAGTTTGACCAGCTGCCAAATAACTCTAGCCATACATACCTCATAGCTGTTCAGAGGATCAGATGAGGTAATGAGTCTAAAAGTGATTTAAAACAAAATAAAAGCCTACTCAAGTGGTGTAGAGGCAGATGCTTTCAACTAGGAAGCAGGAGACTCAACTCTCTGCCTCTCTCTCTAGCTTGGACATAGATCATCGTTAAAGTTCCTTTCAGCTTTTAAAAAATTATATTCTCTCCTAACCCAGGAACTTTAAAGATGACCTAGTCCATACCCCTTATGTGTCACAGTTAAAGAAGCTGAAGCTGAGAAAGATCAAATTATTTACCCAAAATTGCAGAGCTAGAGAGAGAGAAGCAGAAAGCTGAGATTAGAACCCAGGTCTCCTGCTTCCTAGTCCAAAACATCTACCAGTACACCACATGAGTAGGGTTTTCTTTTAGTACCTGACTCCCTTCATTCGTGATACCACCAGGATAGTAAGCAATAAATGAACACAGAAGTTGGAGAGTTGGAAGGGACCTTACTACCTGAGAGGAATCCCCCTCTTCACCGAATCCATAATATTCCCTATATGGCTAGATACTTTAAGGTCTCTGGGGAGTGGAATCCTACTACTTCATAAGGCAGCCCCATTCCACTTTTGGAGAGCTCCAATTGTTAGGAAGTTTTCCTGAAAGCCAGCCTCAATTTGCCTCTCTATAACTTCCACCGATTCACGGTTCTATACTCTAGGGCCAAATAGGACAAATCTATTCCCTCTTGAATATTAAAGTCCTTCAAGTTTTTGAGGGTATGTATCTTGTTCCCCCTTCCACACACATACACACACCCCTCTCCCACCCCCAGACTTCTTTTCTCCAAATTAAACATCTTTAGTTCATTCAACCAATCCTTATACGACATAACATTATGGTCCTTCACCATCCAGATTGACCTTCTCTGGAAATTCAGCCAACAAACATTTATTTAGTACTAACCATGTGCCAGGCAGTGCCCCTGCCCTTGAAGCATTTAAGTTCTAGTGAGGGAAGATCACACATAAAAGAAAACGGAAAAGTTAAAAGGAGAGAGAACAACAAGAGACCAGGTGCAGGGGGTAGGAGTGCAGCCTGGCAGGGAATGAGACATGGAGGGTCTGGGTACCCTCCTTAAACAGAGGTTCTGGGAGAAGCTGGCCAATCAGAGAGAGGGAGAGGTTGCAGGGGCTGCAGGACCTCACAATGTGTGGATTCTAGGGCTAGAGTGAGGCATCTGGAGGAAGAGTTGGGGAAGTAAAGGAAGTCCAGAGTACAAGCTGGAGAGCAATGAGGACAGTTTCTAGCTTATCAATGCCATTCTTAAACTACACTGCCCAGAACCGAACACAATGCTTCAGGTGAGGGCTGACAAGGGCAAAGTATAGAGAGACTATTATGGGCGGGGGGTTTGCAGGCTACCACGCCACATTCCTGACTCATTTGCATTTGTAAGTTCACTAAGACCCTCAGATCTTTTTTTCTAGATACATTGCTTTCTAACCACGCTTTCCCCTTTAATTTGCAAGGTTCATTTTTTGAACCCCAAGTATAAGACTTCACATTTATTTCCCAACAGCTAGGTGGCCCAGTGAATAGAGTGTGGGACTTGGAGCCAGGAATTCCTGAGTTCAAAGCCAGTCTCAAACACTTAATAACTACGTGTTTCTGGAAAAATTATTTAATTTCTCTGTGCCCCAGTTTCCTCATCTGTAAAATGAGGTTAATAATAGACCTACTTCCCAGGGTGAGGTGCTTGGAAAGTGCTTTGGCAAACCTTAAAGCGCTATGTAAATGCTAGTCATTATTGTTTATTATTACTGCCTGCATGATTGTTTTCTTGTTAAATTCAGCCTAGTATGATCATCAAAATCTTCTTCGATTTGGACTCATCCTATATGTTACCTCTCCTTCCCAGTTTTGTGTCATCTGCAAATTTAATGAACATGCTAGCTACGCCTTTATCCAAATCATTGATTTTAAAAAGTGGTAGGACAAAGGATAGAGCACCGTCCCTGGAGTCAGGAGGACTTGAGTTCAGATCTGGCCTCAAACACTTACTGTGTGACCCTGGGCAAGTCAAAACAAAAACAAAATAAACAGCAAGTTAATAAATCCCTGAGACTGTCCCCTAGAGGACCTCCTGCCGCAGTGGCATTAAACCATAAATGACTATGTTTCAATCCAGCCATCCAACCAGTTTTGCATCCATCTGATTCTATTAGCATCTTTTCTACATCTGACTTTCCCTTGAGAATAGTGTAAGATACTTTATCAAAAAGTCTTGCTTGGGGAGCAGCTAGGTGGTGCAGTGAGTAGAACACCGGCCTAGGAGTCAGGAGGACCTGAGTTCAAATCCGACCTCAGACACTTGACATACTTTCTAGCTGTATGACCTTGGGCAAGTCACTTAACCCCAATTGCCCTGCTTTCCCCCCTGCAAAAAGGAAAAAAGAGAAAAAAAAGCCTTGCTTAAATCTAGGTAAACGAGATCTATAGCATTTTTCCTTTATCTACTAATTTAGTATCTGTGTCAAAAAAAAGGAGAAGAGATTAGTCTGGCATGACCTATTTTTGATGAAGCTTTGCTGGCTTTTTGTAGTCACTGCTTCCCTTTCTATATGTTCATTAACCATCTTTTTAATAATCCACTCTGGAATTTTCCCAGGAATCGAAGTCAAACTCAGCCTATAATTTATTGTCTTCCCTTCTTAAAAAAAAATTGGGACGTTTGCCTTTCTGCAATCTTGCATTTGCCATGATCTTTTCAAAATTAGTCACAGTGGCTCAGCTGTCCCACTTGCTGGTTGTTTCAGTACCGGAGGATGTCATTGATCTAGGCTGGGTGACTTAAATTTGTCAAGGACACCTTGGTGCCATCTTTTTGCCATCTCCTTCCTTGAGTTAGCCATTTTTGTTCTTTCATTTGCAGCACAAAGATCTTTGTCAGGGGCAGCAGGAAAAGAAGCAGAAGCAGAATAAAAAAATGAGCAGCTCTTTTTTTGTAAGTTATCACTGTTTCATCCACCCCAGGCAAAGTTCCTATCCCTTCTTTGTTCTCCCTTTTTTTCTCCCAGTAAAAGGATATCTTTTAGTCCTCATTAGCTTCCCTCAACAACCCCCTTCCCAGCTTTATCACTTCTGATTCTATTTTTTACAAGACCATGCGTTCTCTATTTGGTCCTGCTTCCATCTTCTATATGTTTCTTTTAAAAATTTAAGCTACTGAGTTCCCTGCGAATACCACATTGGTCTCCAGAAAACTCCTATTTTTCCTCGTATTGAACTGTTTCCTTGTGTTCTGATCATATTTCATTCTTGAACATCTCATTCCTCCTGGGCCAACTTTCCCTGTAGAATTTAATCCTTGGGATCCTCCCTACTCTTCCTCTGAACCCCTTGGAATCTGTTTTCCCAAAATCTAGAGTGCTTGTTAGACTGTGATTAGATTTCCTCTTCTTCTTGATCATAAGCACTAGAAGAGAGTGGTCACTACTTTCCTCCATTTCCCCCCATTATTTCTAACCCAACAATCAGTTCCTCTCTGTTGGTCATAATCACACCCCAGCATCAGATTTCTCCTTTGTTTCCTCCACCTTTTGAAGGATGAAATGGTCATTAAGTCAACTTGATGACTTGTTAGCTGTTCTGCCTTTGGCTGAAATGGAAAGGAAAAGGGAGGGAGAGGTGGAGAGGGAGCTTTAGCAAATGTCTGAATAATTGAATTTCCCTTTATTTCCATAAATATTTGTTGACTGATTATTGGTCATGCTTCTGTGTCGAGCTTTTGGTGTTTACCAAACTCTTAATCTACTTCCTTTTTCTGTCCTGGTGATCTGTAGTATATCCCCAATGACAAAATCACTCCTTTTTCAAATCACTCCTATTTCTCCCTCCATTGTCTGTTACTCAAATATTCTCCATAACGCTTCCCTTATCTGGTTCCTGAATTTCCTCACATAATTATACCTTCTTAATATATAAGGTTCCATTTACCCATCTTTTGTCTATTCTGTTTTTTCTTTAATAAGGTATGCCTACCCAAAGCCTCATTCTAGGGATAGGTTTTATCCTACCAAGTCTCAGTTATACAATGAAGTCAATTTTTCCCTTGCATTAGTACCTCTACGTTCCTCTTGCTTGTTACCTAAATTTGAGGTCTTTGAGAATAGATATTTGACGCAAGGTTTTCTGCTGGCTCCTTTTTTTTTTAGATTTGTCTCCTGTAAATTTCCAAGTTCTTCATTGTCGTTATTTTTTGTGATATCTAACTTGGGAGATGTATATAGGTCTCCCATCTCCCATCCTTTTTTATTTTAAAGCCCTTTTAGTTACATTTGCAAGATACTCAATACATACATTCTAGCTAAACATTTTTAGATGAACTTCATCTCTGGCCAGGAAAAGGTATCTTCCTCTATTTTAAGTTGTGGCCAAAAGTCCAAATCCCATTCTCTGATGCCACCCTCCTAACCAGCTGTTCACTTCCCAGATCAGTTTTTCTCTGTTAGATTCCTTACCTTTAGTAGGTCATTGTGAGGAAAACATAGCTGATGTCTTCAGTTTCTTCCTCAAAATTACTGTAATCTTTAGCAAAACTTTTCAAGTCATTCTGGAAATATCGTCTATGCCCATATGAATCACCAGAAGAGAATAGTTGTCATCCATTTTGATTAATCTTGGAAGAGTCTTTATTATGTTATGGATATGTACCTTGTGGGAATCAATAGACCTCTCTATTATGGTTTGGTGCAGAAATAGATACCTCAGAACCCCTGAGCAGGGAATTATCAGCTACTATTACTCTTCTTCACATGGTTGCTTCTGTCATTCTATATCTTTTTGGACAACAAGTAGCTTCACAGAATATATAGCTCCCTCCTCTTTTAAAAAATTTAATATTTTATTTTTTCCCAATTACATGTAAAACAATTTTTAACATTCATTTAAAATTTTTGCATTCCAAATCTTTACCCTCACTCCTTCCCTTCCCCCACTCATGGAGAAGGCAACCAATTTGATATAGGTTATACATGTGCAGTCATGCAAAACATATTTCCATGTGAGTTGTGTTGTAAAAGAAAACTCAGACCAAAGGGGGAAAAACCAAGAAAAAGAAAGTAAAGTATGCTTCCATCTGCATTAAGACTCCATCAGTTCTTTCTCTAGAGATGGAGAGCATTTTTCATCATAAGACCTTCAGAACTGTCTTGGATCATTGTATTGCTGAAAATAGCTAAGTTGTTCACAGTTCTTCATTGTACAATATTTCTGTTTCTGTGTACAATGTTCTCCTGGTTCTGCTCACTTCATACTGCATCAGTTCATGTAAGTCTTTTCAGGTTTTTCTGAGAGCATCCTGCTCTCATTTCTTATATCCTCGTCATTTCTTATAGCACAATAGCATTCTATCACAATTGTATATAACAACTTGTTCATCCATTCCCCAACTGATGGACATCCTCTCAATTTCCAATTCTTTGCCACCACAAAAAGAGCTGCTATAAATATTTTTGTACATATATGTCCTTTTTGTTTTTGTTTTTTATCTCTTTGGGTTACAAACCTAGTAGTGGTTATTGCTGGGTCAAAGAGTATGCATGATTTTATAGCCCTTTGGGCATAGTTCCAAATTGTTCTACAGAATGGTTGAATAGGTATACAAGTTTACCAGCAGTGCATTAGTGTCTCAATTTTTCCACATTCCCCCTAACATCTGTCTTTTTCCTTTTCTGTCATATTAGCTAATCTGATAAGTGTGAGGTGGTACTTCAAGTTGTTTTAATTTACATTTCTCTAATGATTCAGAGCATTTATTCATATTACTATAGATAGCTTTAATCACTTTATCTGAAAAATGCTGTTCATATCTTTTGACCATTTATCAATGGAGGAATGGCTCTTATTTTTATAAATTTGCCTCACTTCTCTATATTTTTGAGAAATAAGATCTTTATCATAGAAACCTGCTATAACAATTTTTTTCACACTTATGATTACTATGTATTTCCCTCCATCCTATTTTTCCCCATTTGTCCCATCTCTCTCTCCTTTCACCCTGTCCTTCCTCAAAGTGTTTTGCTTCTGACTTTTGTCTCCCCCAGTCCACCCTCCTTTCTATCAAGCCTCCCCCTTCTTTTATCCCTTTTCTGTCCTGTTTTCCTGTAGAGTAAGATAGATTTCTATACCCAATTGAATGTGTATGTTATTCCCTTCTGATTCATGAGCTCCTCTCCTCCTCACTTCCCCTGTCTTTCCCTTTACTGTAAAAGCTGTTTCATGCCTCTTTTATCTGAGATAATTTACCTCATTGTTTTAACAACCCAGCTAGCAGCTTTGGTGGGGGCGTAAGATCCCTCCCCCACAGCCAGCACCCAGGGGGCTGCTGGGACCCAGGAGGCTGCTGGGACCCAGGAAGCTGCCGGGAAAGCACAGGTTCTTTTTATCTGCTTAAACAAGGAAAGCACGGTGAAGGGGTTGACCAGCTTACTTTAATCCAGCATTCACTTAGCATACAGACAACATTCATTTAGTTCAGGGGAAAATGCCAACATTCAGTTAGCATTCATTTAGTTCAGGGGAGCATACAGACAAGCATCAAGAGACAGACCAAATACAGATTCATTGACTTACTTCAGGGGAAAAAACCAGCACCCTGAGGTTCAAAACATTCATTTAGTTCGGGGGAAAAACAAACCAGCACCCCAAACCTCAAAACCAAAATACAAACAAATTACAAATATCAACAGACAGACCCAATACAATTCATAGTTACCAACATCTGGGCTCGGCCCGAGAGCAAGGGCTGGCCCAGAGTCATGCTTGCTTGCCGCTGCTCACACACCAACCAGAAGAGGAAAGAGAGCTTCAAGCTGTCCCCTCCCCTCTTATAGAGTTTTTGACATCATCAAGCGCCGCCTGAATGACCAGAGCCGATTGGTTCTTGACTTGGCCCCTCCCCCTAGTGTAGACCAGGTTCTGGAGCTAACACCTCCCTTCAGCCAGCCCCATGACTCATCACACAGGAAGTTGTCTGCTTCCTGGCATGCTCTTTGGGCTTTCTGTCCTGGAAGAGCAAGCCACAGTGTCCAGAGGCTCAATGAGGTAAGCTGAGTCATTCAAAGAACACAAAGGCCATTCTGGTTACACTCATTCTACCTCTCTCTTTCTCTTCTTCCAATGCCTTTGTCTTTCTCACCCCTTAATTTTATTTCTTTAAGTAATCATCCCAATATATTCAACTCACACCCATGTCCTCTATCTCTGTATACTCCCTTCTAACTACCCCAATAATTAAAAAGTTTTTAGGAGTTATTTGTTTACCCATGCAGGAATGTGTAAACAGTTTAACCTTATTGAATTCCTTATGATTTCTCTTTCCTCTTTACCTTTTTATGCTCCTCTCAAGTCTTGTATTTGAAAGCCAAATTTTCTATTCAGTTCTGATCTTTTCATCAGTAATACTTGAAAGTCCTCTCTTTCATTGAATACCCGTTTTTTCCTCTGAAAGATTATACTCAGTTTTGCTGGGTAGGTGATTCTTGGTGGTAATCCTGTCTCCTTTGTGCTCCATAATGTCATATTGCAAGTCCTCCAATCCTTTAATGTAGAAACTGCTAAATCTTGTGTGATCTTGACTGTGGCTCCATGACATTTGAATTGTTCCTGGATCCTTGCAATATTTTCTCCTTGACCTGGCAGCTCAGAATTTGGCTACAGTATTCCTTGAGTTTTCGTTTTGGGATCTCCTTCAGGAGGTGATTGGTGGATTCTTTCAATATTTATTTTACCATCTAGTTCTGGAACTTCAGGGCAGTTTCCCTGGATAATTTTTTGAAAGATGATGTCTAGGCTCATTTTTTGGTCATGGCTTTCAGGTAGTCCAGTAATTCTTAAATTATCTCTCCTCAATCTTTATTCTAGGTCAATTGTTTTTCCAAAGAGATGTTTCACATTGTCTTCTACTTGTTCATTCTTTTGATTTTGTTTTACTGTTTCTTGATGTCTCATAAAATCATTAGCTTCTGCTTGCCCAATACTAATTTTTAAAGAATTATTTTCTTCTGTGACTCTTTGTACCTCCTTTTCCACTTGGCCAATCTGGCTTTTTAAAGAGTTCTTCTCTTCAGTGAATTTTTGTACCTCTTTTTCCATTTGGCCAATTCTGCTTTACAAGGCATTTTTCTCTTCATTGGATTTGTGTGGCTTTTTAAACTGTTTGGCCTATTCTCTCTTTAAAGGCATTATTTTCTTTAGTATATGTTGTACCTTCTTTAATGAGCTGTAGACTCTTTTCTATGATTTTCTTGAATCACTCTCATTTCTCTTCCACTTTTTCCTCTACCTCTCTTACTTGATTTTTTGTTGTTGTGAGGCAATCAAGCTTAAATGACTTGCCCAAGGTCACATAGCTACTAAGTGTCAAGTGTCTGAATCTGGATTTGAACTCAGGTCCTCCTGACTCCAGGACCAGTGTTCTACCCACTGTGCTACCTAGCTGCCTCTTACTTAATTTTTTAAAAGTCCTTTTAAAGCTCTTCCATGGCCTGAAACTAATTCATATTTTTTTCTTTGAGGTTTTGGATGTAGCAATTTTAGTTTTAACTTTGTTGTCTTCTTCTGACTTTGTATTTTGATCTTCCCAATCCCCATAGTAATTTTCTATAGAGGATCTTTTTCTGATGTTTGCTCATTTTTCCAGCCTATTTCTTGACATTTAAGTCTATGCTAAAGTGGGGCTCTGCTTTTGGGGTGAAGGGAGCACTGTTTCAAGTTTCAGGGTTTTTTGTGCAGCTATTTTCAGAGATAATTCTGGGGACCTGTAAGTTTTTTGTTCTGTGAGGTGGTATGGTCTAAGAAAAATGTGTTTACTACCCTTCTGGCCTATGCTCTGGTCTGTGAGTGATCATAAGCACCCTTTTCTGCCCTGTGACCAAGGTTCCTGCTCCCCCGTGACCATAAACTCTGGTATGCCAGTGCTCCTCCTCACCCTGAGACTGAGACAAGGGACTGTTACACAGATCCAAATATGGGTAAAGCAACAGAGTTCTGCCCCCTGTGCCAGCAAAAGGACCTCTGTAATCTCCTTCTGACTAGTCATCCAATCCCCTTACTCTTGGTGGACTGAGAGGTCCAGAAGACACCACTGCTGCCACTGAACAACAATACAATGTTCCAAGACAATCCCAAAGGACTCATGATGAAAAATGTTATCTGCCTCCAGAGAAAGAACTTATATTGTCTAAATACAGTGTGAATATACAATTTTCACTTTCTTTATTTTTTGTTCAAGTCACCTTGCACAAAATGACTAACATGGAAATATTTTAAAGATTGCACATGTATAACCTATGTCAGATTGCTTTCTATTTTGGGGCGGGGAGAGAAGGAGGGGTAGAATTTGGAACTCAAAACTTACCAAAAAATGTTTTAAAAAAAGTTTTTACATGTAATGGGGAAAAATAAAATATTGCTTAAAAAACAAAAACAAATAGTTCTTGTACCAAAAGTTGGGACCTTTGTGTTTATCAAGCATGAGATTACTATGGTCATTTCCTACTATGTATTGTGTACCAACATGAATCCTCTGTTCCACCACTCTATTTCTTAGCCAGTACCAGATTTGTTTTGATGATTACCACTTTGTAATACAGTTTGAGATCTGATATGGCTAGGCTCCCTTCCTTCACATTTTTTTTTTTAGTGATTCACTTGATATTCTTGACTTTTTGATCTTCCAGATGAATTTTGTTGTTATTTTTTCTAGCTCTATAAAATAACTTTTGGGGTGTTTAATTACTATGACACTGAATAAGTATATTAACTTAGGTAGAATTGTTGTTTTTATTATATTGGCTCAGTTTACCCATGAGCAATTAATATTTTTCCAGTTGTTTGGATCTGACATTATATGTGCAAAAAGCGTTTCGTGATTGTGTTCGTGTAGTTCCTAAATTTGTCTTGGCAGGTAGACCCCCACGTATTCCGTATTGTCTGTAGATATTTTTTCTTTTTTTTAATTAAGTTGGTTTTTTTAGTTTACAACACTCGGTTCTGCATGATTTTGAGTTCCAGATTTTCTTCCTCCTCCCCCCTTCCCCAGACAGCATGGAATATGATATATCTTCTACATATAACTTCGCATTAAACTTATTTGCACAATAGTCAGGTTGTAAAGAAGAATTATGACCAATGGAATGAATCAGGAGAAAGAGGAAACAAAACCAAAAAAAAAAAAACCAAAAGAGAAAAGAAAAAAAAGGAGAGCGAACAGTTTGCCTCAGTCTGCATTCAGACTCCATAGTTCTTCCTCTGGATGTAGATAGCTCCCTCCATCTTGACTCCTTTGGAGCTGTCTTTGAACCTTGTATTGCTGAGAAGAGCCAGGTATATCAGGGTTAGTCACTGCAGAATCAATATATCTGTGGTTGTGTATAATGTTCTCCTAGTTCTGCTCTACTCACTCAGCATTACATCATGTAGGTTTTTCCAGGTTATTATGAAGTCCGTATCTTCCCCATTTCTTATAGCACAGTAGTATTCCATTACATTCATATATCACAACTTGTTCAGCCATTCCCCAATTGATGGGCATCCCCTTGATTTCCAATTCTTTGCTACTACAAAAAGAGCCGCTACAAATATTTTTGTACATACGGGTCCCTTTCCCACTTGTATGATCTCTTTGGGATACAGCCCTGGAAATGGTATTGCTGGGTCAAAGGGTATGAACATTTTTATAGCCCTTTGGGCATAGTTCCAAATTGCTCTCCAGAATGGCTGGATCAGTTCACAACTCCACCAGCAATGTAACAGTGTTCCAATTTTCCCACATCTTCACCAGCATTTATCATTTTCTTGTTTTGTCATTTCAGCCAATCTGACAGGAGAGATGTGGTACCTAAAGTTGTTTTGATTTGCATTTCTCTAATCAGAAGTAATTTAAAGCATTTTTCATATGCCTATAGATATCTTTAATTTTTTGGTTATTTTACATGGAATTTCTCTTTCTATCTCTTGCTGGTAGACTCTTTTGGTAATATATAGAAATTCTGACAATTCATTTGGGTTAAGAGACATTCTTTAAGTTGCTTTGCCATTCCCTCCTGGAGGAAGATCAGCCTACACAGATATCACAGTTAAACTTGGCCCTGGTAAAAATAGAAATATGCAATTGATGAAAATCAGTATGCTCCTTATTCTTCATGTTTGTTGGGATTTCTAGCCTTTTTTAAAACCACTTTAGCCCAAAACACTTGGTTAAAATTTTATACCAATTAGAACAACTGCATTAGGTGATGGCTTTAGATATCTTTTCACTGGATAGGTCAGTTTAGGTTATTAGTTGGAATAGATAATCTTCAAAGTCTCATACAGAGATAGGGACCTTAGTTCCCCTGCTCTTCTCTCTGACCTTTTGCTCTTTTTTCTTTCTCTTCTGCCCAGGATCCTAAAGGATTTCCAGTGGGTTAGTTGTGGCAAAACTCCACAACAATCCTCAGTGACATCGGTGGTCCAGTCTCATAAATGGAGGATCTACTATGCCCCTCATCCTAAGGATATCCTTTGGTGAGCCTTCTTCCTCTTCCTCATCAGAGCTCCTTTGGGGCTAGAGGAGGTCAATGACTCCACTGTAATTGAGAGAGCACTGGATAGGGATACAAGTAGGCTGAGTTTCAATACTACTTGTATGGCCTTGGGAAAGCCACCTGATGACTCCATCTCCTGGTAACAATAACTAGCATTTATATACCACTTTAAGGTTGGCAGAATACGTTATGTATGTTACCTATTTGATCCTTACAGCAATCTTGTGAGGTGGGTATGATTTTATTTTACAGATGAGCCACCTGAAGCTGAGCAGTTAAAATGACTTACCCAGGGTCACATAGCTAGTAAGTGTTTGAGGCAGGATTAACACTTAGATATTCCTGATACCAAAGTCTCAAACTCTAATGTACCATTTAGCTGCCTGTTTCCACTCCAAATCCTTTGATCTTATGACCCCCCCATTAGATCTTATACCTGCCTTCTGCCCAACTTTATTTCTACAGAAAGAATAAGTACATAGACCAGAGCTATCCCTTGACATCAATGGTCTCTGCTTTTGTTAAAGACATCCACAAGCTCTTTAAGTATAACCAGCCCGTAGCAAGGCTGTGCCTATTCCTGGCCAAACCTGTGACAGGACTATATAGATTTATAGGAGTCCTGGCCTCAAATTCCTTTACACACAATGGCTATATTGTTCATACTTTTAGCCCAACTGTGACAGGGAACTGGACTACGCAGACAAAATAAGATAATGCCTTCTTGGAGGAAAAAGAGCCCACCTCCATCTTCCTTCCCTTCCAAATAGAAGGAGGAGCAATAGATAAATTTATCTCCTATGTACTTCAGAGAAGTCAGGGTGCCTATGGACCAGTGCTGGCAGGAATATGTAAAAGGAAGGAAGCAGTTCTAGGAGCATCCTGCCAGGAAGCATATGGAACTTCTAAGAACATAAGAGAGTGGCCCTGCCTTGTTTAGAAATAAAGGAAAGCTACCATGTGTTTGATCTGTTCCTTGTGGAACTCTCTTGTTTCACAGCTCTTCTTCCATCCCTTAGGGAGCACCTATCCATCCGTGGATATTACTGGTGGGCACGTTTCTTATTTCTCAACACTTCCCTCTTCATCCTGATCTTCTTCCTCACCACACCGAGCATTGTTATCAACACCATGGACATGTTCAATGTCACTCGACCCATCGAGAAACTCCAGGTGCTCCTTCAGCTTGAGCGGGGAGGAGTGGGCAGGAAGTGCGGGTGGGAGTGGAAGGAAGGCATCCCAGGGAAAGAGGAGTGCAGTCCCATTCTTGGGTTGTGATAATCCCGTGGAGGAAAATGTACTCACGAGAAGATTGCAAAGGGTGACTCCTCAATCACCTCATAAGCCTATGGAGGTACAACCCAGTAACTGGCAGAAGGGTTGATAGTTTTCTTCATTCTAAAGCTGGGGTTCTTAACCTTTTCATGTTGTGGGTGCCTTTGACAATCAGATGAAAGAACCATATTCTTAGGATTCCTCAGAATAATATTTTTAAATGCATAAAATAAAATACCTAAGATTAATAAGAAAACCAATTGGATTGAAACAAAGTCATCAAAATATTTTTAAAAACAAGTTTTTGGATCCCAAGTTAAGAACCCTGCTTTAAAATGAATTCAGTATATCTCCAGCCTTGAGGGTTGAAGTTGAGGAAACAGGAAAGAGAGTAAGGACTACAGATTTATTCCAAGGTCAGTGTAGCCAGGTTAACCTCCAGTCAGGTGTCAGCCTTTGGGTCTGGTTTAAATTCTGAACTAGCTAGGATGTCATGAATATGCAAAAGGTGTGGCAAGGGGTGGGGGTTAGGTGCTTTGGGAAGCGAGGTGTCATATTGGAGGTGGTAAGGACTAATGATTAACAGTACTGTCTCAGTTTAAAAAAAATCCTTGGGTACAGCTATGCTAGAGATCAGGGAATGCCCTGACAGATCTTACAGCTGGCCAAGCTATGACCACTAGAATTCTCAAGTCAGGTTTGGGTAGAAATTAAGCGAGTAGTCTGACAGTTTCCCTAAGCCCCCAAGATACTTAGCCCTCATCATTTATTCTCCCATCCCTGGAAATGGCCCCATACCTCCCCTTCCTAGAGGACAAAGACATTTAAAAATATTCATGATTCAATAGTTAGGGACTCCGAAGAACTCTTAATCCCATTTCCAAGTCTCTAAACCCAACGTTAGTTACTATCTACCTTTGCTACATTCTCCCAATGTTATATGCCTTCACATACATATGTGCACATACACAAACACATACACCAACCTCTATATTTGTAGAGATCTGCGTGGCACCAGGCCCGGGGAGAGAAAGTTAGCTTGTGCCATGCCATTTCCCTGGGTAAATCTTCCAACAATCCCAGAAGCCAGCTGCACTTTCTGGGAAAGAGGATGGTGATCTCTGTGGGATTGGCCACCCCATACAGTGATATCACAATGCTGCATTTCTGTCATCACGTAACACAAAGTAGATGGGAGATGGCATTCAAAAGTGGTAGGTTTGGGGTCATATCGCCATGCCAAAGGTGTGTGTATGAGGGAGAGGATGAAGTTAGGGGGAATGGAAAGAGCACTAGATCTAGTACCAAGAGACCAGAGTTCAAATTTTGCCATTGCTACTTACTCACTAACTGTAAACTTTATGCAAATCATTTAACCTCTGGGCCTATTTCATCTATAAAATAAAAGGGTTAAGCTAGATGATCTTGAAAGGCCCTTTTCAGCATGAGTACTAAGCCTATGACTGTATTCTAAGTTCTTTTTGTATCCCCTGCATATTGCACAGTACCTGGCACATAGTAGGCACTTAATAAATGTTTATTGATCCATTCTCTGGGCAAGCAGCATTGGCCTGCCTTAACTATGAAAGTTTGGGAAGGACTATAGATTTGAGCTAGAAAGAACCTTGGATGTCATCTAGTCCAATTCCCTCATTTCATAGAAAAGGAGACTAGGACACAAAGTCTTTGTTGTTTTTATTTAGTACTTTATTTTCCCCCAATTACTTGTAAAAACAATTTTCAACATTTGTTTTTAAAAATTGAGTTCTAAATTCTCTCCCTCCCTCCTTCCCCACTCCCTTCATTGAGAAGGCAAGCAATTTGACATAGGTTATACATGTGGGACACAAAGTCTTAACAGGGAGTAAGTGGCAGAGGCAGAATTTGAACCCAGAGCTTCAGACCCCAAACCCAGCATTCTTTCCTCTGCACCCATGGCAAAGTTCAGTGAGGGGGGAAAATGTGTGGTAGCCTGACTGTGGAGCTGAAGGCAAAAAAAGAGGGAGACCTATGCATGCTCCAGACTGCTGTGGAAGATGAATTCATAAGGAAAGTAGTACTCCCCACTAATCCCACCCCTACTCCCTACAGAGTCCGATTGTGACCCAGTTTTTCTCCTGTGTGATGCTGTGGGCTTTCACTGTGACCCTTCCCTTTGTCGTCTACTCTTCCTCCTTTTTGGAGGCACACTGGACTAGGTAAGCCCCGCCCCCCTTCATTTCTATAACTTTGGTGAGTGTGATGTCCATTCTTTTCCCCAGGATGCTAATAAGCAGCTATTTCATCTCCAGTTTAGAAAGGGAGAGTGATGATGGACTGCGGCTACTCTCAAAGATAGGTTGGAAATTTCAGATCCTCAGGTCAGTCCTCCTTGGTGAAATCCTTACGTGGTGTGTGGACCCACAAACGAAGACAAAGGATTTCAGAATCTGAACATTCCAGAGTCCGCCAACAGGATCTTCCTAGACTCTGTCCGTGCTCTGTACTGAGGAAGTAACCATAATAACAACTAGCTTTTATATAATTCTTTAGAGTTTGTAAAGTGCTTTACAATGTTAGCTCATTTAACCCTCACAACAACCATGAGAGGCAGGTGCTACTATCATCCCCATTTTACAGATAAGCAAACTGAAGGAGTGAGAGATTAATTGACTTGCCCACTGTCATACAACTTTTAAGCATCTAATGTGGGATTTGAACTCATGTCTTCCTGACTCCAACTCCAGACCTATAATTAATTTCTTGGCCCCAGGTTTCGAGGATCTCAAAGCAAATTTATCCAGGGAAAGTTACTTACCAGCTGATGATGGAATCCTTTCAGAATTTCACGTAAAAAGCAAAGAATGAATAGACATTGGAGTAGTCAATAAAAACTTCCTGAGAGAAGTTAATTAAATTAATTAATTGATTGATTGGTGGGCAGGATTCAGATTGAGTGGGATGGGTAGGGAGGATTCAGGTTGTCATCGGGGCCCCTCTGAGCAAGGGCTCAAAAGCTGAGATGAGTCTGGAGTGCTATCTAAGAGAGAGGACAGTAAGGAAATTAAAGCCCAATATTGGAGTAGGAGAGCCCAATGCCCACCTACTCCATCATTTCTCCTAGAGCCATCCTTTCTAGGAATCTAAATGAAGAAAGCAAAAGAGGAGAAAGATTGGGAGGAAGAAGGAAGGCTTCATTTTTTTCTAATTTTTTTATTCTCAACTTAAGCACCAAAAATCAACCAGAATTTACATAGCAGAACACAAAAAGAGGATTGTATATAAAATCACAAATCATTATTTTGTATCATTTGATTGCTTTTTAAAAAGGTATATAATAAATCCTACATATTACTCTCACAACTGTACCATTTTCTGTACTTCCTTTTTATTTATTATTATATTTTAGCCATTGCATGTAAAAAGTTTTTAACATGTTTTTCAATTGCATTCCAAATTCTCTGTCTCCCTTTTTCCCCAACCCCACATTGAGAAGGCAAGTAATTTGATATAGATTATACATGTGTAGTCATGCAAAATATATTTCCATATTAGTTGTGTTGTGAAAGAAAATACAGACCAAAAAAAACCCAAGAAAAATAAAGGAACAAAAAAGTAAGCTTTGATCTTCATTCAGTTCTTTCTCTGGGTGTGGATAGCATTTTTTCATCCTAAGTTCTTTAGGATTGTCTTGGTTCATGGTATTGCTGAGAATAGCTAAGTCATTCACAGCTGAGCATCATACAATATTGCTGGTACTGTATATAATGTTCTTTGGTTCTGCTCATTTCACTTTGCATCAGTTCATACAAGTCTTTCCAAGTTTTCCCAAGAGCATCCTGCTTGTCATTTCTTATAGCACAATAGTATTCTTTCACAATCATACACCAAATTGGATCAGCCATTCTCCAATTGACAGACATCCGCTCAACTTCCAATTCTTTGCCACCACTAAAAGAACTGCTATAAATATTTTTGTATGTATAAGTCCTTCTCCTTTTGTTTTATATCTCTTTGGGCTTTTTAATTAATTTATTTATTTTTAGTTTTCAACATTCACTTCCATAAGATTATGAGTTCCGCATTTTCTCCCCCTCCCTCCCTTCTCCCCACCCCAGATGGCATGCATTCTGGTATAGGCTCTACATATACATTCATATTAAACATATTTTCACATTAGTCATGTTGTAAAGAAGTATTAGAACCAGTGGGAAGACCCACAAGAAAGAAGAAAGAAACAAAAAAAAGAGTAAATAGTCTGCGTCGATCTGCATTCAGACTCCATAGTTCTTTTCTGGATGTGGATGGCATTTTCCATCATGAGTCTTTTGGAGTTGTCTTAAATCCTTGCATTGCTAAGAAGAGGTAAGTCTATCAAAGTTGGTCATCACACAATGTTGTTATTACTATGTACAAAGTTCTCCTGGTTCTGCTCACCTCACCGAGCATCAGTTTATATAAATCTTGAAAGGTTTTTCTGAAGTCAGCCTGCTCCTCATTTCTTATGGCACAATAATATTCCATTACATTCATATATCACAACTTGTTCAGCCATTCCCCAATTGATGGGCATCCCCTCAATTTCCAATTCTCGGCCACCACCAAAAGAGTGGCTATAGATATTTTTGTACACGTGGGAAGAAGGAAGGCTTTAAAGAAGGACTTGAGGTGATTGAGAGAAAATGGAATGTTTTTCCCATCATTCTCTCCCTCAACCTGAGCCATGCTGATTCGGTGTGCTATAGTTGGTGAGCACCAAACTTGGAGTCAGGAAAACTTGGATTCATATCCCACATTCACACTTAGCAGTCAGTGGAACAACCATGAGCAAGTTGCCTCAACTCTCTGAGTATCAGTTTCTTCAAACTGTCAAGTAGAGATAATGCCCAGGGTACCTACCACACAGTTACTGTGAGGCTCAGATGAGAATATATGTAAAGTACATACATGTAGGCAGCTAGATCGCACCCTGCATAAAGCACCAGGCTTAGAGTCAAGAAGATTCATCTTCCTGAGTTCAAATCTGGCTTCAAATACTCCCTAGCTTTGTGAACCTGGGAAAGTCACTTAATCTATTTGCCTCAGTTTCCTCATCTGTAAAATGAACTGGAGAAGGAAATGGCAAACCATTCCAGTATCTCTGCCAAGAAAACCCCAAATGGGGTCACTGAAAGTCAGAAACAACTAAAAGGATTAAATCACAACAACAAATATAAAGTACTTTGTAAACTTCAAATCACTAGCAAATTCACAGGCTCATAGGAGACCATATCTAAAGCTGGTAGAGCCCTCGGGGGTCATTTAGCTCAGCCCTCTCATTTATCGTTGTAGTTATTATCATTATTATCATTAGTCATTATTCTCTCAGCTCTGACCTTGGCCTTCAACTTTGACCATGTAAACCTATATCCCATGTCTCTGATCTTATTTCTCAGCCATCATCTTGTTTTGCCTTAGTCCTGAGTGAGAAGATGCCCTGCTGGAACTATATTTATCCCATCTATCTATAATACCAGAAATTACATTAACAATAATAGATAACATTTCTATTGTGCTTTAAGGTTTGCAAAACACTGTACATATTTCATTGTCACAACAACCTCATCTCATCATCACAACATGTGTGATGAGATAGTTGAACATGGAAACCATGTTCCTTCTAAGTCTTCTTTTTGCCAGGCACAACAAGATTAGTTCCTTTACCCTTTGTGTGTAGCTCACCTACTGTGAGTGACAGAGGTGCTGTTATTATCCCCACTTTACAGATGAGGAAACTGAGGCAGAGCTCAAGTGACATAGTTACCATTTTAGTGGGGGAACAAAAAGACAGTAGATTACTGGAGATGGAAATTAGGTGATAAAAATAATTTGGCACCTGATCAGAAGTGGGAGATAAAATCGAAACATGATTTTTTCTTCTCTCCTACTTTATACACTAAAATTCAAAAGGAACTATAATTTTTAAGTAACATTGATGCTATGAATTCTTTTTATATTACCCCCACTTTCTAGTAACCTGCTTCCTCCACTATACGTAATCCTTCCTTTTAACAAAACAGTTAAACAAAACAAATGGACGTATCAGCCCTATATGATGTTATATGTAGCATTCCATACCCATAACCTAGTGCATTTCTGTTGGAAGGAGGACAACAGATAATTTCTCCCAAATGGTCCCTCTAGCTTGCTGTCCTTGTAGACAATACTCCCTATGAGAAAACATGAGCATTTTTTGAAAGGTTCACACTAGCCCAGTAGAAAGTCATCATTGCCTGTTACCATCTATGAGTATGGATTTAAGAAAAAGACATGAGAGAGGATAATTCAGACTTCGGTAGTGATGTCGATTCCTCCGATATTTCTTTTTAGACTGTGCAGAATTTTAGTCTCTGTCTCTCTTTGCTTCTTTCTCATCACTAAATATTTCCCTCTTTTTGTCCCTAGGTCACAACGAAATCTGTTCACAGTATATAAGTGTTACTTCTTTCTAGTGTTCATGGTGATCATCTTGCCATCGTTGGGCCTGACCAGGTAGGCATGGCACATTCAACCATCTTCATTTCCTTAACTGGTCTTAAAAGAGGTTGAGCCATCCATCTCCCTGCCCAACAGAGCAATGCAACCACTATAATTCAATTCCACCAGTCTTTATTGGAACCTACTATGTGCCTACTACAGGTCCATGTGCTGTGGGAGTTATAAAGTATTGGTTTTAGGAAGATTATAATCTATTTAGGGAGACATATACATTTGTCAACCATTATGTAACCATGCTAAAAACAAAAAAAAAAACACCTTAATGTTTTTTAGGGTACACTAATAAAATGTACTGAGTGCCCAGAACAAGGGAAGTGATAGTCCCGGGACAAGTCACATCCTAATTAGTGGGTTCAAATTGTGAGTACCATATTTAGCATGGTACATTGACATTTAACTTGGGACTATAATTAAGGGTGGTAACTAGTATGTCAAGGGTACTCAACCTTGCCATACAAAGGCTAAAGTTTGTGCCTAGAGAAAAGACTTCAAAGGAACATGGTTCCCATCTTCAACTCATTGTAGAGCCATCATATGAAAAGGATGGTAGATATTCTTTGAAATTTCATCAGGAGTCCACAATATCAATGATGAAACCTATTACTCACATCCTGACAAAATAAAGGTTGTGGACTCAAGATTTTTTATTAAATCAATACATTTTAGCAATGGGCAGATTTACTTTGCTTGATTAATTATATTTGTTACAAGGGTGGTTCTGTTTTTCCAAATGGGGTGGGGGTAGAAAGAAGAGGGGAAACAAGGGTAGGGAAGAAGAAGTAGAAGAAGAAGGAGGAGGAGGAGGAACATTAATTTTATTTGGTGTTTGTTAAGTCCAAGATTTAAAAAAAGACTTTTAAGATACCAAAAGAATTTCAAGAGGAAAAAAAGTGAATAAAATTTACAGGAAATAGATTTCAATTCAATATAAAAAAGAACTTCCTGAAAAATTATATAGAGATTAGATTTAATCTATGATTTCATTGGTATAAGGAACTCCCATGTGAGGAAATTCCATCTACCAATGCAGGTTGGCACATTCTCTGCAACTTGGAATCTTAGGCAGTTGCCTAGAGACTAAGTGGTTAAGATGTGTCTGGGATGACACAGCCAGTATGTATTAAATTCTGGACTTAAACTCACATCTTTTTGACTTCAAGGCTGGACTATCCCTCTTATAAACAATAAACAGAAACTACTGCCTGATTTTCAGAGATGTTGTATAAGTGATCCCCACATTAGCTACATAAGTTGGGCTAGATGGCCTGAAGTGGAGGCAGAGGGTCCCTTCCAGCTCTATGATAGTATGAGCTTTTGAAGTGCTCACTGGAAAGTGGATTATTGGCTAGAGTGGTCAAGAGGATTATATGTAGGGGAGATCTGAGACATGCCTTGTGAGACTTAAATTAGCAAAAAGATGAAGAAGTAGGATATTCAAAGAGTAACCACTGGAAGAGGAAGAGCAGAAAGAAATGGACTTGGAAAGGAATTTGGTATGTTTGGGGACATTGAAGGGATGCATCTAGTGGAATCACTGGGATTCTAACACAAGGAAGAGCTGAGAGCCAGCAGCTATAGAGGAAAATGGGGATATTTGATTTACTGCTCATTTTCTGTTCCCATTCTTCCTTCAAGTTTGGCTGTTTTCTTCCGATGGCTCTTTGACAGCGCCTTTTTGGACCATCCAGAACTGAAGTTCCAGTGAGTATTCACAGCTATTGCTATTTGGTGTGTGTACCATGTACGTATTTGTAGATGCGTATTGTTGGTATATCATGTCAAATGTCTTATGTTCACCCACCCAAGGCTCTATGTCTGTATATACCTGCGTGAGCTTGTGTTTGCCCACATAGGCACAATAGTAGAAGAAGGCCTCTACTTACACGTGCAATGATACGTGTCCTTGCCCTTCCTCTAGCTACCACATTCACAAAGAACCACTTTTTCACCTAAGTAGCTAGAGGGCTGCCTGGATAGAATACTGGACTGAAGTGGGGAAGACCTTCAGTCAAATCCTGCCTCAGACACTTATTGTCGGTTATTTATTGTGAATGGGCTCATCATTTAACCTCTCTCTGTCTCAGTTTCCTCAACTGTGAAGTGGGAATTATAATAGCACCCATGTCCTAGGATTGTTGTCATAGTCTCATAGTCAATAAACACTTACAAAGTACCTACTATGTGCCAGACACTGTGCTCAACCCTGGAAATAAAGATGAGAAAAAGAAAGATGGTTTCTGTCCTCCAGTGGCTGGGGGGCAGATAGGAGGCAGCCCCGGGGACATGATGTTTATGATGTTGCTCCAGTGGAGTAGTGGATGGGAAATGAAGTAAGCTGGAAAATTCTGAGCCCTCTATAAAGGAAGGCTTTGGGAAGAATTTAATGCTCTACCCTCCAGCCCTCTAATCAGAGGGGAAAGGCATCTAAGGGTGCTGAGGAGGTTACGAGGGTCAAAGGAGATAATATTTATAAAGTGTTTAGCACAGTGCCTAGCACATGGTAGGTGCTTAATATTTTCCTTCCTTCTTTCTTTCTTTCCTTTCTTCATTGTGTGGAGAATACATTTATATAATACTTTTTCTCCTCTTCCTGACTTCTTTTTTTTCTTTTCCTTATTCTTTTCCTTCCTTTCTTTCTCTTCTTTTTTCTCTTCTTTTTCCTGTATTGATCTTGACTTCTACCTCACTTTCCACTTTTCTTCTTCTACCTCCCCTCCCCTTGCTACCTCTTCTTTTCTTCCTGTGACCTCTCTTACCACCACCACCCCCTTGCCATTCCTGATTTCTGGGCCCTGCAGGTGTGTGTTCCTTCCTGATAATGGCGCCTTCTTTGTTAACTATGTCATCACTGCCAGTCTGATTGGCACGGGCAGTGAGCTGCTGCGTGTGGAGTCACTTCTCTACTACATGATACGCCTCATCTTCTCCAAATCTGAAGCTGAACGAGTAAACATCAGGGAGGTAAGAGACCTCTGTCTGCCACCCGTATCCCCACCCACCACAGCCCAGCCTTTGTTTCTACCTTTCTTGTATGGAGATCATAGCTTCCCTTCATTACCCTGACAAAGACACTATGACAAAGCAATTGAGGGCCTCCAAAGAAGGCATGATGAACTGGGTAGGTACAGAGGTGGTGTGTGAGACAGTGGAATAGTTCTCTTGGGAGAGCCATCTCTGGGGACATGGATCTAAAAGGCAAGGCAAAATAGAAAGAGAAGCAGCCAAAATTGAGAAACTCTAAATGCCTTATGGCTAGTAAGAGTGCCATCCTTTCTATTTTAGAAGCAAGTCAGAGCTTTCGAGTATGGACGGGAATATTCCTGGATTTCCTGTGTCATCAGTGTTGTGATGGCATATAGCATCACCTGCCCCATCATTGTCCCATTTGGTAAGTTCTCCTCCTGAGGGATGAGGGAATTCAATACCTAACTCTGCCTCTAAATTCTTCTAAGGTGTTTCTGATTAACCAAATAAGCCAATTCTCACAATGCAAGGACCTGAAGATGGAATTTCTGGGGATCGGTAGCATTTTAAATGACATCATAAGGGGCTAAAATGAAGCTTGGGACTAATCATTAGTTCTGTCCCCCAACTCTGAGAGAGTTCCAGAAGTGTAGATTTATCTCACACTGGCACCTTAGCCGGTTTTTAATTAGAAATAATCTCATCTAACCTGTGTCTTCCAGTCACTCAGAAGCTGTCCTGGAGAACATTCAGCTTTAATTCCATTCCGTTTCTTCTGAGTGGCTAACCACAAAGCCACAACTCTCTATGGTTCTCCCAATCTCACCTCCAACTTTGTGTCTATCTGGATATAGAGTACTGATGGAAACACCAGAAAGCCTGATTTCACTTTCTTACATTCCCCTTCTGTCTTCTTTTCTCTATCCCTCCCTTCCAAACCTATTTCTCTAGTCCATAGGTTTTTAACCTTTTTGTGTCATGGATCCCTTTGACAATCCAGTGGGCAAAGCCTGTGGACTGCTCCTCAGAATAATGTTTTTAAGTACGTGAAATAAAATACATGGAATTACCAAGGAGCCAACTATGTTTAAATACAATTAAGAAATTATTCTTTAAAAAGAAAGAAAGAAGTTGGATCCCAGTTAGACAATCCCTGTTCTAATCTATCACTCCTCTCTCTCACTACTTCACATCCTTTCTCTTCCTTTTTTTGCCTTCTCTCACTTTTTCTCTTCAGCAGGCCAGAAAAGAGGGAGTATGCTCCCCTGGTCTGTGAAGCCACTTTTCCCATTTTCCTAGCTGTCCCTCCAGGGGCTTGAGAGAGATTAGTACCACTGTTCCTTTTTCTGTCTGTCATCATTCCCAAATCAAGGCTGATTTCTGGAACAAGGTCAGGAGGTGGGAAGGAAATAAGGATGGATGGGTAGTCAGTAGTGACTCCAGAGAAGGGGGTTATCAATCCTAAGGCAAAATTATTAGGGTATAAACTACAGAAAATAGAGGTTTACTCAGGTCTGGGTGAACCATACTTCCCTATACTTCTTAGTCCCATATTCAAATTTAGTCCAAATTTACATTTGCAGTTATTCCAAATTTTATTCCAAAGTCACCAGTGTCTCAAGAATTCATCACTATTACCCCCAAGTCTGGGGGTGGGGTGGGGTGGGGTAATAGTCTGTGTTCCAGTGGAAATGCCTTAGCAGATAAAAGTGGGGTAAAGTTACTAACTTTGCCAAGTTGACTGAGAACATTCCCATTGACATCAAGGCTTCCAGGGGCAATCTTGTTCCCTGCCAGAAATGTAAAGGATCAAAATCTAAGGTTATCCTCAAGATGAAAAATGACACATACATTTTTGAACACGTCCATGCAGAAATTTATTTTGTTTGATGACACATTTATTATGAGAGTTTTCTTTTTCTTTTTCGGGGGGAGGGGAATGGGAGGGTGGGAGATGACAGGAAGAGGAAATAAATGCTTATTAATTGAAAAAGAAAGTAAGATAAATTAAAAGTTACATTTAAAAATGAAGGTTGTCCCTAAAAAGTACCACCAGGCATCAGTGTTCAGCCAAGGCTGTCTTCTGAGGGAAGTCCTGGGTATTCACCTCTAAATGGGTCCTGATTTTGATTTCTTCAGTTGGGGTGTGTGGGAAAGAGTTCAGAAAGGGAGGGGGGAGGGAAGTAGGCTTGAGCTGCCTGAGCTGCCTCTTAATTGTTCTCTCTCTTCCTTTCTTCCTCCTTTTCTCTTCCATTCTCCTCTTCCAGGACTGCTTTATGTCTGTATGAAGCATCTCACTGATAAGTACAACTTGTATTACTCCTACGCCCCTACCAAGTTTAAAGAAGACTTCCACATGGTGGGAGTTTACCAGGTGATCCTGGCGCCCCTCCTTTCTATGTTCTGGCTGCTCTTCTTCTCCATTGTCCGTCTAGGTAGGGCCATTCCCATTTCTCTCACCAGTCCCACCCCCAATCCTTAAGATGTTCTCACTTTGTGAATAGCTGGCTCCTAAGGTACCCAAAGTGAACTCTATGATCACAGAAAATGCTAGTTGGGAGGAGAAGGCTGGCTGGGTAGTACTTGAATTACTACACATTCCAAATGCTTTTACTGAGTGAAGCTTAGGGGTATATTCTAGACTCTTGAGGAGTATACACCAAAGATTACCCAAGGCTATCGTCCTCAAGGAGTTTATTAGATTGCAAAAGAGAACAGGGGAAGCATGGAATGACATCAGCAGAACAGGTAACAGTATTTGTAGATTGGAACATAGGAAAGAAAAGTTGTCTTGAGTTAGGATTTAAAAGAGAGAAATTCTTTGTTGTAAGGGATGGTTCTCTGGGGGGGGATGGTGGAGAAATTTAGGTGATAGCAAACCAGAAGATATCAATAAAAATGTAGATTAATTAAAGGAATTACTATATAACCAGATAGACCAATAGACAAAAGAATAGATGAATGAAGAGCCAAATAAACAAACAAAAAATACGTAGATAAATAAGAGGAAGGATACATTTTGGTGGTTCACATGAAGAAGGTTCCTACATTTACTTGGTTCCACTTGAGGAGAGGGAGATAATGTCTTTTGCGCCTTTGAGTGCAGACAAACCTTGAAATACAACATCCCTAAATTAAGGTGTGTATGGTCAGGTGGGATGTCAAAATAATCTGATGTCTGCTTTTGTCCCTAGAGATTCAAAGAGAGAAGACTGGGTTCCTCAGGGTTGGGAGGACAAGGAAAATATTCCCTTCCAATGATCTAAGGCAGTTAATCACCCAATCAATCAACCAGTATTTAATAAGCACCTCTTATGTGCCTAGTACTGTGCTAGTCATGAAGATTCTAAATCAAGTGGTTAGGGTCACTCTGGAGATATTTGGAGGCTGCAGCTAGGCTTCTGCAGGCTATATTGTCTTCTCAGATGGCACCTGAATTGTGATCTTAGAAACAGGTTGAAGGGGTTGGGATGCTAAGGGGAAAGATGATTATCTGTGAGCATAAGCCCCATGATAGTTCTCTCTCCCTTTGTAGGCAGCCTTCATCCCATCACTATCTTTACCCTGGTTACCCTCCTCACTTCCATCGTGACTTCCTTCTTTAGTGTTTGCTTTGGGAAGTTTTGGAAGAAACAGCCTGACTCTGAGGTGAGCCCAGTGGTCCCTTCTTTCCTCCTAGGATTCTGCCTCTCTTTCATTTACTCCCTCCTGATCTTCCCTGTTCCTAAGGAATTGTTCCAATGTCTCATTCTGGACTGAAGATTAGAAGCATACAAAGAAGAGGACTTTGCACTCCTCTTCTATTCCCCTTCTCACTTTTAACTATATTTGTATGTTGGATGAAGCTTGGAGACACTAGCTCCAAACCCAAAAGATAGCTATGCTGCTCATTTGGATTTAACAGCTCCTCAGGTTCCAAGCAGGGATTCTTAACCTCATGATGCAGAGGACAAATTATACTGGTCTGTGATTTTAGCAATCCTGAAACCAGAGGGGAAGAGAAGGTTGGTACTTTGGGAACCATTCCTCTTCCCTTCCCACCAGGCCACCAAAGGAGATTGATCCAGGTCCCTAATTCTATTTTCCCTCCATCATGGTCCTTTAGAATAGAAGAAATCCATATCAAAGGCTGCCTCCCCAACCCCACCATCCATTTCGGGAAGTTTGCCAACTATACCTCCTACTTTGAGTTAGAGTAATAAATCAAGAAAATAAGTTTGAGAGCTAGAAGAGGCCCACTCAATTGGAGGCCAAACACCCCAACCAGATCTGAGCAATGAGGTCCTTGTGTTCTCAGCTCCACTGTCATCCTTTCTCTAAAACAGGGAGAACCATCAGATACAGGTTCCAGCGAATTCAGTCTCCGAAGAAGTGCTTCTTCCTCTGTCTTCATGTACAATGTGAGTCATGCCCCTGCCCTCTTGGATGTGAATGAGGTTGGGGTGGCTAGAGTGAGGAAGGGTGAGGCACAGGTAGGGTCAAAATCATGGGGGAGGCAGGTAAGCGATCATTGCCAAGGCCCAATGAGATGGGAGAGGGGTCCCATGGACTTCCCTCCTCTGACACACAAGGAATGACCCTCAAGGAGAGACCCTCATGTGGCAGTCACGATTAAATAGGAAAAAAAAACAAATCCAAAGGCACCCGATTAACAGGTTAGAGGCAGAGACTTGAGAGACTAGAATCAGGGGAGATATAGACAGAAGTTCCCTTACCCCTCAGAGAAAGCGTGTAAAATTGCAAGCTGCACTCTCTTGAGATCAGAGAACCAGAGAACAGATCCAGAGAACAGAGCAGAAAGGAGAGAATCCAAGTCTGAACAGAAGGGTAAGATATGCCTATCATTCCAACAATAACAAATTGGGCTCAATATTCACAGGCCTTAAGAGAGCACCTTCTGTAACAGAAGGAAGAGAACGAGTTGGTGAAATGATGACAGTAACATAGCTAACATTTATATAGTGCTTACAATGTGCCAGGTGCTGTACTAATCACTTTACAACAATTACCTCATTTAATCTTTGCAGTAACCCTGGGAGGGAGGTGCTATCATTATCCCCATTTTAAAGATGGGGAAACTGAGGCAAATAGAGGTTAAGTGACTTGCCCAGGGTCACGCCACTATTCAGTAAGTATCTGAGGCCAGATTTCAAAATGGACTCTGAGCTGCTAGGATCAGGGAGAAGGAATCCTTGGTATTAATAAAGGGTTAATCACATATGTGGGGAGCCAAAGAGAGGAGGAGCAAGAGGGAGGCTAAAATTAACCTTTAGTTGAGGATAGGGACTGGGCCTATGATTTCATCTGGCATAGAGATATGCCAGATACGGACACTTCCAACAATTCAGGTTGGTACCTTATCTGAAACTTATCATGTTAAGAAGTTGCCTAGACCACTGAGAAGGTACCATACAACCAGTATGTGTTAGAGGCAGGATCTGAACCCGGGTCTTTCAGATCCAGAGACCATTTCTCTATCCATAATGACACTCTGCCTTCCCAACCTGCCTTCATAACCACTAATTACGAATCTTAAGTCCACGAAGTTCAAATGGTATTCTTCCTAATGACTCTAAAGGAATGAACAGCCCTCATAATTTTGAGCAAAAAACTACTTTTCTTTCCATTCCATCTCCAAAGAGAGCGATGCTTTCTGATATAGGATGGTCACTATTACAATGCCTGAACCACAAACTGCTCTTGGATTAAAATGTCACACACGTGAAGAGAGTTTCAGTTCAGGTCAACTTATGGAAGCTTCACCCAGTGCTGTCCCGCATACCTGAACATTCACACCTGGCTGTAATGAGTTCATCTGTAATATATACATATATATATATATATATATATATATATATATATATATATATATATACACACACACATGTATGTATGTATGAGCTATAAGTTCATATATATGTATTTATATGTATTTTATATATATTCATGAGCCATAATCAAAGCTACCACTTAAACAAATAAAACATTTATAGACATCTGAACTTTTTGAAAGAAGACAACAGCAATACCAAACGATAGCTAGCATTTCTGTAGCTCTTTAAAGGATTGCCAAGGGTGTATACTACTAGTACACAAGAAGGTAAGTAGTAAAGTATTACACCCATTTAACTACTGAGAAAATAGAGGTTTGAAGAGCAGTCATGCAGGCTGGCAGACAGGACTCGAACCCAAGTCCAGAGCATTCTAATGCCAATGCTTTTCCTGCTGCCCTCAAACAGCCTTAAACTCCCATAATGCATTATGTTATTGTTGTAAAATAAGTTGAGATTGTTTCTGCCCCGAGACCTCCTCTAATCTTTTGCTTTACTGGATAGAACTGTCTGCCCTTGGGTGACAGGGCGGCTATAGAGAGTCGGCCTTCAAGACAAGAAGAGTTGGGTTCAGGTCGCTCACCTTTGCCACATGCTGGCTGTGTGACTCTAGACGAGACACCTAACCACTTAGTGCCCTATGCAACTTTCTAAGACTATAAATTACAGAAACGGTGCTGACCTGCATTGGTAGAGGGTGAAACCTTTTCCAGGAATTCCTTGTGCCAGTGATATTTTATACACAGTACCTCCTATTGTAAAGTATGATAATGTTGTTACTTTTATATCGCACACGTATACAGCACTAGGCTCTCTGGAAATAGTTATCCCTTCCACTTCATGACTTTCACCATTGTGGTTTCATTCTATTGCGGGTTGGCATAAGGAATTAAATGGGAATTTGGGGGAGTCTTGCAGAAGCCATGTGAGAGCCAGCAGAAAATGCGTAAAATATATGCATAGTATTGTATCATATCAATACCTCATAAAAGAAAAAGAAAAAATGCAGACTTCTCTGGTATGAAAGAAGGGCCAAAAAACTTCAAACAGATTTTCCAGATCACCAAGGCACCATGCCCCAACCCATGCAATGTGGATAACTGTACTACCCAGTGTGCAGAACGGACCATTTCTATGCTCTGTCTGATCATCCGGCACCATTTTTTAAAATGCCTTCCTTCCTAGAAGGATATTAGGAGGTAGATGAAACCTCCAGTGCCTCCCTTGCTCTCTTCCCATTGGCCTCATTAGGGTTCCTTCAACCGGTGCCAGTCTCTGGCTAAAAGAGAGCTAAGGAAAAGAAGAGCTCAGATTTAGGGTTGGGAGAAGAGAGGAAAGCCTGGAATAGTGGTTCTCAGCCTTTTTCTTCCTTTGAACCACAACACACAAAATTTACAAGACAGGTGGGGAGGCAGTGTGGGTGTAAAGGATAGAGAACTGGTCTCAGGTAGCCAAAGACCTGCTACAAGGGCTGCCTCTAATACCTACTGGCTGTGTGATTCTTCTCAGTGCTCTAGGCAATGCCACAAAATCAATTGACTAAGCACCTACTGTATTCCCTGTGCTAAGGGCAACAGATAGGGATTAAGTACTGGACCTATGATTTCATTGATATACGGGGACACCCAGGTAAGGAAACTACCTCTGTTAAAGCAGGTCAGTATCTTCTTTGCAGTTAATAATCTTAGAGTTTCCTTGAGTGGGGGGTGAGAGATTCAAGGAGAAACAGATCACTGTGGCCACATATTGACTTAGAAAACCTCAAATTAACATTATCTGTATTTTATTGTCTTTCTATTTATCTTATAAAACATTTCCTAGTTCCATTTTTATCTGGTTTGAGCAGTAGAACTCTTGAGGTTTGCAAGCTACATGCCCCCGAGGACAGTAAGGACACCTTCTGGCCTAAGGCACCTAAGTGACCTGCCCAGGGGGCACACAACCAGTATGTGTTAGAGACAGGACTTGAAGCCAGGCTTAAAGTCCAACTCTCTATCCACTAACTACGCTGCCTCTCAGAAGGCGACAGAGATGAAAAGACAACAAAGTCGCTGAGCTCCAGGAATCTTACTAGGAGTCAGAGTGGGGATGGCAACCAACAGGTACCCTTAAGTTGTTGGTAACAATCCTACTGGCCAGCTGTTTGGAATTAAAGCTGCAGTTATGGGCATAGCCTAAACTCTCCCATGGTTCCCATGAGATCCCACCTCCCCCTCTGTTTTCAGTAAGAAAAGCAGTAACAGAAGAGCCCTGAACAAGAGTGACATAAATAGGGTGTACTTTTGTGGGAGGATGGGATCAGAGGGAGGGAATCAAGGCTCATAGAGCTTAAGGGATTGCATCTCCCCCCGTATACTGGGGCACAGAGCAAGAGAGTTTAAGACACTGGGAACAAGCCATAAATTATACCTGGATATGACTTCCTACTCTCTCTCCTTTTTCTTGTCTGGGGTGGGGCCCAGTTGTATGTGGCCCCGGTGCTCCAGGAACTGGAGATGAGCCTGACTCCAGCCACGTCTCCAGGCCGTCAGTCCTATGGTACCATGAGCAGCCAGCTGGATGCCTTGGACAGAGAGGAGGAAAGTGGGCCCCAGAGCTTTTCATCAGAAGTGGAGACTGCCGAGGGCGAGTTCCAGGAGGGGCTATTAATAGAAGACCACAACTAATAAGGATCACCCATCACCACCACCAAAGGTGCTCCCATACCAGGTGGAATGCCAGCATCAAGAGAAGAACATGGCAGGGAGCAGAAGGGTAGATCCAATCTCCCCCTTCCTTTCAACCCACACACCCACTCCCCCAAATCTTCTAAGGCTGCCAGTTGTAGTTCTGCCTCCATCCTCAGGCATTGGCAGGTTGAGAGATCCCAGTCATACTTGACTGGCTACAAAGTGAATCTGGTGGAAGAGGAATTCTGGCGTCCTGCACCAAAAGTACTAGCAACCTCCACGTCTCAGAAGGGGCAGCCAGTGCCTCCAACCTAGGAACTGATATCTGTACCTCCTTAAAAGCAGATGAGAAAAAGGAAGAGCAGAAGAGAGGGGTCCAAAAAGGTCTCTGTCCTTCTGCTCAGCAGCCTCTGAAAGCCCTTCTCCAATTTGTTTGCCTTTTGGAAGATCTGCCACTCAGATCATTCTTTGAGTATTCCTACTTCCCCTGGAGACCCCAAGGGATCTCTACTGTTTTGTAGCTGACAGAGTCATCAAGGAATGAGAGAATAGGCTGGGCTGGCCAACCCTAAGAAGGGAGACTTCTCAGTCTCTCTCACCCCAGAATTGGAGGTGGATGCCTCCCCAAATTCCTTGGGTTAGAGGTTTTCCTCATATAAGAATTCATGAGGAAAAAATATTCCCTCTGAAGAGAAGGGATTCCTGTGGCCCTTGAGGCTTCACCCTAGCTAGAAACTATAGACAGTATGAATGGCCAGAGCCAAGGATTACATTGAGGGAATTCTTTTGGGTTATCACCTGCCTTGCCTCCACTCCTCTTCTTCCTCTTTCCTGCCATTTGCTAGATTTCTCTGGGCAGAGTACTGTTGAAATAAGATAAGGCAGAGGAGGAAGAGAGGGAATACAAGAGAACCTTGGCCCCCATGCTCAATTACCTGCCCAAATAAGGGCAGGAGTCAATAGAGTCCCCAAGAAGATGTTAGAGTCCTCCAGACATTTGTAGATGTTGGGGTGCTAAGGCAGAAGAAAGGAGAAAGAAATAGACATTCACCCAGAAGTACTGAAGGATGGCATTGGCCATCCCATCTGACATTTACCCCAGAACTGGTCATTATGGTCAGTCCCAACAGAACAGACCTCCAGGGTAAGGGTGGCAGCCATGTAAAATGTTTCCTGCTAGCTGCCATGTGGTTCCAGGACAGGACCAAAGTGACAAGCAGCTGATGGTAAGAAGTCCCTGCCCAGGCTCTAGGATGGTGACTAACCCCTGTCCCCCCAACAGGACATCATACCTTTCCTTTGTTTAGTCATCTCTCCAAGCTTTCTGTTGCTGGTCTCTGTCTGGTCTGGGAGGGGGACCCATGTGAGGTAGTACTATGCCAAAGGGGATGAAAACAGTTTCCTATTTTGGGGAGAGTTCTGCTTTTACCCCCTCATGTTGACCCACAGCCCAGGCACTACTGCTGGCTACTTTTTCTTCCAGCTTCCCTTGATCCCCAGCAGGAGGAAGCCTAGAATGATGGATGGGAAATCATCATCCAACTTGGACAATGAACACCTGTTTTCTTAAGTGATGCTGCACCCATCTATGCTCCCAGGATGGGCTTTCTCTATCATTAATGCTGCTCTCTTCTTGGGGCTAAATCAGTTCTAAGTCTGAAGGAAGGGACAAGAGGAGGACTGTGGGGAATAGGCATTAAGAACTGTTGCTTCTGCTGTCTCTCTCAACTCCCAACACCATGCAGATAGCTCTGGGATGTAATGGGCTGCCACATGTAATAGGCCTTGGCAGTGCCACCCAACAGTTGGTACAGGAAGTAAAAAAAAGGTACCTTTGGTGTTGTAGTCAGAGCTTGGGAATGAGCCAAGGAGAGTGGACCTGTTTGTTCCTGAGCTCTGATCTAATGCTTCCCTATTGGGGGAGGGGAAAAGTAGGAATAGGATACTTTCATGGAGACCTGAATGACACTCACTTAATGACACAGTTTCTGGACTTTTCTTGCCAGTTTCTTAGTACTTGGAAATCCTCAGGCCTAAGAGGGTTCTATAAGTGGCAGACACACCAGTTTCTAATGCAAGGAAATATCCTATTACAGATATGATACACACATGCGCCCAATCCCATTCTGGAGCTCTGGTGATGAAAAAATGTCCACTTACCCAAAGTGCTTTGCCTATTCTTTGGGTTGACCAGGTGGTACTAGAAATGAAGAGATTGGGGAAAGGAGGGACCTTATCCCAGAGTGGAACTAGGTTATGCTGAAGGAGTGGGGCCAGGAAAAATGAGCAAACTGGGAGAGGAGGAGATTATAACTTACTCAAACCCTGACAGTAAAAACTAAGCCAAAGGGCTTTATTTTTTTTCTCTTTTAAACCAGCTAATTGGGGGAGGGGGGGAAGGAAGGATCCTATCCATTGCAGAGCAGCCTGGGGGACCCAGGCCAAGTGCTCTCTGGCCTCTTCAGGCTTTCCACAGGTTTATACCATAGAGTTCGGGAGCCCCAGGTCAGTTAGATCAGCAGCATACCCAGAAGGTAGCCAGGGATGCTCATTTCATAGGCACACTTCCATTTGTTACCTGCTCTCTACCTTGGTTTCATTCATTCATTGCACCTTCATCCTTCTCCCCCAGGAGGGGACCTTAAGAGTAAGGGGAGGGAATCCAGTTTTACTTCATATTCAACACAAGTGGAGTTGATTCCAATCCATCTGGTAAAGGAACAGGGCTACCAGGCACAAACACTGCTGGGACTGGGATTCAGTCCCACCTTCAACATCTGGATTACAGATTTGATGAAGTCTAATTCAAGGGGATATGTAGTGTGGAGATCTGGGGACTCAAGTGTAATTTGTCTCCCTTCCTCAGTCTGTATATATAGCCAAGCAGTCTCCCTTCCCTTCAAAGTCATTCTAGTATGTAGACACAAATGTAGTCATCATATTACACTCCTTTTTCGTCTGCTACATCCCTGATCCAGCCAAGGTACACCTCCTCAATTACTCCTATAGATACATGTATCCTATGTTCTTGCCCACTGATACTCTTCAGGCCCCTAACTTTTCCTTCCATCCACATTATATCTTAACTCTCACTTCTTAAGTCATCCAATTGTATCTGTTCCACACAGGATAACACATCCTAACTACCCCAACCCTATATTCCACGTTCTAAAAACACACACACACACCCTCACATCTATTCCATATCTTAACAACTTTAACCCTGTATTCATTCTCCCTAGTCCCTCCCTACATCAATTCAGCAACCTGACCACCCACACATCCAAACCATATACACATTTAGCTTAATGCGATTCCCCACATATACTCTTTTGGGAGAATTGAGCATTCTTCTGGTGAGGGTAGGGTGGAAACTATGTCTGGACTCTATCCTTGAACAGACTTCTTTGGGAGCCAGTTCCAATTGGGCACCCTCCCCCAAACTCCCATTTATCTTCTGTGCCCTGGTGCAGCCCTCCTGGGTTCCACTGGCCTGTCTCTCCACTGTCTCTGGAAGGAAAGACCTATTAGCACTATATCCACTGGGGACTCTGATGAGGTGTCTGACTTACCCCGCTGGCTGTCATCACTCTAGGAATGTGCTAGAGTTCTGTGACCTTGAAATCTATTGCTATTACTGTGTCTTGAATAAAACAAACTCCACCCAGTTTCCTGCCTGGCTCTATTCCCCTACATCAAGATAGCCTGGACAGGGTCAGGACCTTCTTTTTGCGGAATAAAACCATGCCTTGTTGCTTCTGAGAACTGTCCTGACCTATAGTGGTGGGACTAAGTACCCCAACAGGATAGAAATAATGGTGTCTCCTACCAAGGTCCAAGAGGCAGTTCAGTGGGGAGGGGAGAGAGGAAACTAGATTTCTAGTTGCAGTCAGGGAGCAGATAAATTAAGAGTACAGGAAGTGGAAAATCTATGAGGGAAGACTTAAGATATAAGGACAAGTCAAATTCAGAAGGGGGAGAGGAGGACTAACTGAAGGACAAATAAAAAGACCAAATATCAAAAAGAATCACCGAAGCCAAAGATAAGGACTTGGCCCAGTTTATGTTTCATTAGGGGGGCCATGCCCCTTCCCTTTCCTCCTAATCAGGCTGCAGCTGGCTTTGTTCAGGGCTATAGGACATGACCGCTGAGTTGAAAACTGCCTTAGGACATGTTATAGGACATAAACCTTAGAGATCTGGTTTAGCCCTATCGTTTTACAAATGAATAAACTGAGACCCAGAGAAGTTAAATAATTTGCTCAAGGCCACATGGAATAGAATTCTAATCCAATTCCTTGAGAGCATTTGAACTGCAAAGTTTTCCTTCTCCAAGTACCTACTTTCTGAGGGGCCCCCATCACGTTTGTGTGTGGATGTGTGGAGCAGTAGATCTGGACTATGGTGTGAAAAGAACTGTGGGGTCAAGTACTCCCCACATTATCATTTCTCACAGAACGAAGTGGGTAACAGTGCTGACCTGCTGTCACAGAAGGCTTACAGTAAATTAGATGCCTCTGTCCCTACTCTTCTAGTTCCCAGTGGGACAACAGCAGGAAGGGCAGCTCTCAAGAAATGCAAGCCTCTTCTCTTCTTTCCTAAGCCTGTCACTGCCTATCAGTTTCCCTGGCTTTGAGGGGAAGGTGGTAGAGATGGCCATTGAGATTCACTGTGCCTCATAAAAAAGGGACTTCTTATTCCCTAGCTTGCCTTTACCCAGAAAGTGAAGGTGTGCTTCTTTCCTATGTCCATATTCTCATATGATTTTAGTATAGCATCTCTGCCACTCAACTCTGAATTCATGTTGATTGCTAGGGTCAACACTATAAGAATATATTGGATGATAAATATACCTCATTTGGCTCAAGCCCCCATCCCAACTCGAACTTCTAAGGTCATCCACATTTAATTTTCGTCAGGCTAGTTGACCAGATAATCATTCAAATAGCATGCATTTAAAAGACAAAGAGAGGCATTTAAAAAAGCAAAGTGTTACTCCCAATATATGTGTACCTGCCTATCCAGGAATTAGGGTCTTATCCCCAAGCCATCAATGAAGGAAACTTTTTCTTGAGATTCACATTCCAGTGTGGGGAAAAGTATGGCAAATGTCTCTTTTCCAGCTGGAACAAGAGTTGTGAAGATCCACTCATGTAGCAACTAGATTCCCATTCAGAGTTTCAGCTTTAGGGGCCATTTACTAACTTGGTCACATCACTATGGACTCTTTGAGCTCCCATCAGCTTACTCTCGGCAGTCAGCATGCAGACAACATTATTGTCATCCCCTTCATGCACAGGGTGCTCCTGTGACCAACCTTCCCATCCCCTAGTAGTCTCTATCACTCTCCTGGCATAATCACACTGCATCATAGGCACAGAGTCCCAAAGGAATTTAATTCCTAGGCATCCAAATCATATATATCCTCAAAGCCTAGAACCTCATGGGGAATGTATTCTTTCTCTTGGACATGACCCTATTGCAATAGCATTTCAGAGCTGGAAGGAAACTACTCTTCCTCCTTACGTGGATGATGAAACTGCATTCAGTGTTTGATTTAACATTTATTAATAACCTACCATGTACAAAGCACTATGCTAGGTGCTTGGGAAGACACAAAGTTTAGATGACAGTATCTGTCTTTATGGGGATTATAGTCTTGTGGAAGAATATGACAGACACACAACTATAATGCATAAATACACAAAAGAGATATGAGCCAAGTACTATCTGAGATTTAAGAGAGAAAAGCCATTACTGACTCTTGGTGGTCAGGGAAAGCTCTTTGAAGGACATAACACTTGAGTCTGGCCTTAAAGAATAGATAGGAATTCAACAAGTGGAGAGCACAGGAAACTGGACAAAGGTGCAGAGGCAAGAAAGCACATAACCTGAGTAGCTCAGGGCATGAGAGACAGACTAGACCAGTTTGATCAGATCAGAAAGTTGAAGGGAACAATACGGGCAAAGACTGGAAGATCTGAGTACAAAATGGTGGAGAGCCTTGAATGCCAGGTTAAAGAATGAACTTTACCCAATAATCCAGATGTGGTCTGACCATGGCAGAATCTTAATGAAACCATCACTTCCCTCCTTCTGGACACTATTCCTATTAATGAAGCCAAGATAGCCGTTTTGGCTGCCATATCACTGTACATATGCCTGGCACATTACCATCCCCCAAATCGCCCCACACACACACACCTCCTTTCTACCTCTTATTCTGAGAACTCTAATGAGATCAATACTGCCATTGCCTCTGAAAAGGGTGTTTTGATGGACTGCCCTATTGTTCCCCTCACAATCTTTATGACTTTCCAGAAAATAACTCCTTTCTCTGTCACCCTTTCCCTACATGTGCTGTCTCCTCTCATTAGAATGTAAGCTTCTTGAGGGCAAGATCTGTCTTACTTTTTTATTGTACCCCCAGCCCTTCACACAGTGCTTGGCACATAGTAAATGCTTAATAAATGCTTTTTATCCATTCATACTGATGCCCAATTGTACTAGAACCCCTCACGGCCCCTAACCTGTAATTGTGCATTATTATTTTTAAAGCAAAGTACAGAGCTTTACATATTTATCATTTCATCTTATTATCATTAGCCTAGCCTTTCCATCTGTCAAGATCTTTTGAGATCCCAATTCCATAATCCAATATACTAATTCTCTCAGCTTACTGTCACCTACAGAATTGGCGAGGATATTATTGGTAACCATATGTCTTTATAAAAGTAGCTGATAAAAATGTGGAATTGAGTATGACTTAGGACAGAGCCCCAGAATACTCTATTAGAGACCTTCCTCTGAGCTGTCATCACATCACTCTTTGGGTCCAATCAGTCAATGAGGCTCAATCCTCTTACCATGTCATCTAGGCCACACGTTGCCAATCTTGGCCAGAAGGATATCATGCAAGATTTTGTCAAAGACTTGGTGAAATTCAGAGGCGTTGTTTCTAGAATATTTCCCTTATCTAAGAGTCTAGTAACCTTGTACAAAAAAAAAAAGAATATGCTTAGTCTGGTGTGACTTGTTTTTAATTATTAAAAAATATTTTGTTTTTATATCACCCTTATTTCCAAATAAATCCCTCTCCTTCCAATATCTAGTGATCTATGCCTCATGATAAGAAATAAAAAAGAAAAAGAAAAAAACAGTGCAAGAAAACCAACAAACCCATCAACTGTGCCTGACAGCATATGTTATATCTCACTTTCTCAACACATAAGAACCAAACTCTACTGCATCATAACTATGACTAATCTAAAGGAGATTTAAAAGCTATTAATAAACATGTATCATTTGACAGATTTAACAAAACCTAGACCATTGAGCTTGAGATTAATTCTTGGCAAAAGACTAGAGTGGATTATTCAAGGGATAATTTATGAGAACTTAGAAAGTGAAGTGACAATCGCTATTAGCCAGGAAGGCTCACTAAAAATGTCATTCATTCAACCCACAAATATTAAGTGCCTACCATGTGGAAGGTCCTGTATGTGGGTGTACATATGAGGTTTAGATTAGACACAGTCCCTTCTCTCACAGAGCTTATGGTCTGATTGGGGATAAGACAAAAACACATACAACTATAACACGCAACATTACATGATAAATACATTAATTAGTTTCAAAACAATGTGCTTTGTGAGGTCCAAGAGGGAAGAATGTCTACTCTGCTTCTAATAGAAACCATTCTCTCCACCCCCATATCCACATACCCTGCATCCCTCCACCTCCCCACCCTCACCAACAAGAAAGCTTTTGAGGAGGAAGAGGGGTAGAAGTTCCACAAGTAAAAAATTCCTAGACCCAGCTCAAGTATCACCTGTTACATGAAGCCTTTCCCTATTACCCCGGCTGCTAGTGCTCTCCCCATCCCCAGATCACCTTTTTTTCTATTTTGCGTATATTTCATCTATATCTATATATGTGTGTCTCCCTCAGTACACTGTAAGCTCTATGAGAGCCGAGAATTTTTCACTCTGGTCTTTATATTCCTGGCGCTTAGTTCATAATAAAGTGCTTAGTAAACTCTCAATTGACTGGATTCATTTAAACACTAAATAGTATAGTCAAAGAAACAGATGCATGGTGAATGGGAGAAAGAATAGACCAAACTGTCTGGAGTGTAAACTGTGTAAAGGGTTATAACAGCATAGTAAGAGCTAAAAAGGCGGGTGACACCTTGAGGAGGGCTTTGAATGCCAGGCACAGGGAGCTTGAAATTTCCTCAGGTCAGCCATTCAGTCAACAAACATTAAGTGATTACTCTACGACAGGCACTGTGCTAAATGCCGACGATACACAGAGGCAACAACAGTCCGTGCCCTCCAGAAGCTCATGTTCCGAAGGGGAAAGGCAACACAGAGTGGAGCTAGGGGGATATCAGAGCCTAGAGGAAACAGTGGGAGAGAGAGCCTGAAAATAACCAAGTACATACAAGATGTATTAAGAGAGGTTGGAAGGTAATATCAGAAAGGAAAGAAATCATTGAGGATTTATGAGTGACGTGACTCTATCTATGCCTAAGGAAGATCATGAAAAATGGATTAATCAGGGGGAATAAAAGCATCTATTAGGAGGCCATTGCAATACCATGCTGGTGGTATCTAGAGCCTGTTCTAGGATGATGGCAATGATAATAGAGAATAGAGGACAAGCTTAAGAGAAAATGCAGATGTGAAATAGATAGGACCTGGTAACTAACTGGACAGGAGAGAAGAAGCAGCAGTATTAGCTGGAGCCAGTTCTACCAGCTCACAGAGCTGATTGTCAAATTTTCAGTGTGAGCAACACCTCAAAAAGCCACAAATGCTACAATCAGGGGTTGATTTATTGTTTTGTTGATTGTCTAGACTTAAGTAGTGTTAATAATGCAGATTAAACTTCTATGTATGTGTGTGTTTATTTCCCATCCCTGCCTCCATCCCCAACCTGGTTATTAAACATTTTATTAGCACATTCTATAAACACTGCTTAAGTTCAGGAATAAAGGAGTAGAAGGTTCAGGGAATGAAGCCTGGAGGCCTGTTGACTGTAGGCTAACAGTAGTAACAACAACTAACATTTATAAACTGCTATAAGGTTTGCAAAGTGCTTATAATGGATGGAAATTCATTATCTCTTTTGAACCTCACATCACCCAGAGTGAAGGAAAGGGAAGAGTCAAAGATAACACCAAAGGTTGTGAACAAGGAAGAATGAATGGTGCCACGGCCAGAAATAATGAAGTTAGAAGGATGATTAGATCTGGGGGTAAAGATGATAAACTTGATTTGGGACAGGTTAAAGTTTAAGGAGGACAGTTAGGTGGCACAGTGGATAGGGTGCTGAGCTGGAGTCAGAAAGACCTGAGTTCAAATTCAGCCTCTGACACTATCTGTATGATCCTGGGCAGGTCATTTAACCCTGTTTGCCTCAGTTTCCTCATCTGTAAAATGAGCTGGAGAAGGAAATAGTAGATCACTCCAGCATCTTTGTCAAGAAAACCCAAAATGGGGTAACAAAGAGTTGTAAACAACTGAAAAAACTAAACAACAACAATAAAATTTAAGAAAATTAAGCTGGCATGAAATTCCTATAGTGAGATCTTATAAACAGTCAAAAATGTGGGTCTGAAGCTCAGAAGAAAGGTCAAAAATTGAAATATAAATTTGGAATCATCTGCAGAGAGGTCCTGGGGAAGACAGAGACAGATAAAGAGGAAAGGAGGTTAAAGAGGAAGAAAAGGAGAGGTTCTATAGATAAGAGTAGAAATAGAGTAGTCTAATGTCCCCAGAAACAAGAGTATCAAACAGGAAGGAGTTGTCAACTGTGTCAAAGATAACCAATAGGTCACAGATGATGAGGAAATAGGAATGGAGCAACTGGACAAGAGGAGGGGATAGGAGGGAAGAGAGAAGAGAAGAGAAGCAAGGAGGGAAAGGAAGTGGGGAGGGGAGGGGAGCAGAAAGGAACAGAGCCTTTGAAGAATGAATTTGGGGACCAATATATCATACCAGACTAATTTGACAGGGTTATGAGACTAAAAGGCAAGGAAAGAAGAGGAAAGGGGAGGAGAGGAGAAAAGAGAGAGGAGGAGAGTTTGGGAACAGAGACTATACAGAATTAGGCTTAAAGAGCCAATAAATCATGCCAGTTTCATGTCATTTGCCTTTTTTTGACAGTGTTATGAGACTGGTAGGTAGGGAAATGCAGTAGAATTAATATACTTGTATTTCAACAAGGCATTGAGCAAAGTCTCTGATGGTATTATTATGGACAAGAGAGCTATGAGATAGGTGGTAGCACAGTTAGGTAGGTCTGGAATTGATTAAACAATGGGACTCCAAGAGTTCTAATGAATTAAAATAGCTGGCTAGAGGCAGGTCTCTAAGGGAGTGCTCTGTCCTTGGTGCTATACATTTCATCATTTTTATCAATAACTTTGCCATCTGTGCTGACATTTTTCTAATCAAATCTTCATTCAGATGACATGGATCTGAATAGATTTAAGATCCCTGAAGATCTCAACAGATGAAATTCAACTATATCTAATAAAAAGAAGTCTAAAAGAAAGAAATATAAAGTCCTGAAATTGGGCTCACAATAAATAAAAGTATAGGATGAATGAGACATGGCTAAAAAGCAGTTCATGTGAACATAATCTAAGGATTTTAGTGGACAACAAGTTTAACATAAATCAAGCTTGTAATTCTGCAGCCAAAAAAGTTGTAGACTACATTATAAGGAATAATGTTGAGAACGAGGGAGATGAGAATCCTGCTATATTCTACCCTGGTCAGAATACATCTGGAGTACTACATTCAGCACTGGACAGCATATTTTTGAGGAGTATGCTGCAAAATTGAACATATCCAGAAGGACGGAGGAAGGAGGAAGGAAGGAAGGGAGGGAGGGAGGGAGAAAGGAAGGGAGGGAAGGAGGAAGGAGGGAGGGAGGGAGGAGGAAGAGAGGGAGGGAGGAAGGAAGGAGGGAAGGACGGAAGGAGGGAAGGAGGGAGGGAGGAAAGAATGAACGAACAAACGAATGAAGGAAGGAAGGAGGAAGGAGGAAGGAAGGGAGGGAGGGAGGAAGGAAGGAGGGAAGGACGGAAGGAGGGAAGGAGGGAAGGACGGAAGGAGGGAAGGAAGGAAAAAAGGAAGGAAGGAGGGAAGGAAGGAAGGAAGGAAGGAAGGAAGGAAGGAAGGAAGGAAGGGAGGAAGGAAGGGAGGAAGGAAGGAAGCAGTTATTAAGCGTCTACTACATGCCAGGTACTGTGCTTTATAAACATTGTCTCATTAGATCCTCACAACATCCCTGGGAAGTAGATGCTATTCTTACCCTAATTCTAAAGTTGAGGAAACAGGCACACCCAGGAGTGTGACTTGGATGATGAGGAGACTAGAAACTATTTGGAATGAGGAAAAGTAGAAGCAGCTGAAGCTGTAAAGCCTAGAGAAGAGAAGATTTGGGTGGGGAGAGGGGGATGGCATCGGATGGGTACGACTGCTGTTTCCAAATATTTGAAAGGCTGAGAGAGAGCAGGAGCATTCGGTACATCAAGAATGATCAGCCCAACATTATAGGCAATTATCCCACTTATATCACATACACATTCACATCACATGTGGTAGACACATTAGAGATCAACAGGTTGCTTCAATAACCAGATGTGTGGATTTTTATATACTAGGCGTATGGCACAGTGTGGAGAGTGCTGAGCCTAGAGTCAGGAAGATCTGAGTTTGAATTCAGCCTCAGACACTTACTTCCTAGCTGTGTGACCCGGGACAAGTCACTTAACCTCTCTTTGCCTCAGTTTCCTCATCTGTAAAATGAGCTGGAGATAATAATAGCTCCTACTTCCCAAGGTAGTTGGGAGAATCAAATGAGATAACATTGTAAAGCACTTAGCCCAGTGCCTGGCATGTAATGAATGCTGTAGAAATTTCAGCTGTTACTGTTATTATTAAAACTCCTGAAGACTCAGTCACATGTGCATACAATGATGGTAACGCATACTCGTAACACAGAAGCCAATGAACATGAACAGCAAAATTATAACAGTAATAAACCAGAAAGCACACAATAATAATTGATACAAATACATCAACATTTACCAACACATGCAATTACATCCAAGGCGTATGGTACATGCACAAATGTTAATTTTGTGACAACATTGTAACCATTGTTCCAACAATGGAAGTTATCCTAATCATTGGTTGGATGGTTCTATCCCTTTTGTAACCTGCTAACCTTCCTGCACCTATACCTGAGACAGCATCACAGGACCACCATCATCATTTCAGCCAGGCCCCCTAAGATTAGAGGATCACAGATCAGAGGGTGTCTAACTCCCTCTTTTTATAAAAGAGGACACAGAGGCCTGGCAAGTTTATGATTTGCCAATGATCACAGAGGTGGAAAATAACAAAGCTGGGATTTAAATCCAGGTTCTGTAGCTTCGAATCCAGTACCCTTTCTATCATTCTTTTCAAGTGCCTTCACATCTATAGGCCTGCATTTCTAAATCTGAGCTTATAAATAATACAGGCTGACTGTCAGCATTTTCGAACCCAGGGGATCATCTCAGTACCCTAGATGTCCCCACAGCTGAAGCATTAAGCCCTGAACTCATCTTGCAGTCCTTATAGACCTTTCTACCTTATGATTATCATCTAAATTTCATCTCTTCCCCAGAATTTAGTTCTCTGCACACCAAAGGGGCGTAATAAACACATGTTGTATGGCCAATGTGGAAATATGTTTTGTGTGATTTCATGTGCATAATCAAGAAGGGAGGAGGAAGAGAGGGAGAGAATTTGGAACTCAGTTTTTAAAAAAAAAATAAATGTTAGAACAAATTTTAAATGTAATTGGGAGGGGCAGCTAGGTGGCACAGTGGATAGAACACTGGCCTTGGAGTCAGGAGGACCTGAGTTCAAATTTGGCCTCAGACACTTGACACACTTACTAGCTGTGTGACCCTGGGCAAGTCACCAATTGCCTCCCCTCCCCCCAAAAAATGTAATTGGGAAATATTTAACAAAATAAATAAAAACATTTTAAAAATAAATAGCTACAGGATCTGGTTTGTTCTAGCACTGACCTTGATAGCAGCTTGGCTATGGACGGACCTAACCTCTCTGAAGTTCTTGCCCTACTGTGCCCTCACAATGAGATCAAGGAATAAAAGGGCTGGGTGGAAATCCTGCCACTGCTGCTTATTACCCCTGTGAACTTAAATGAATCATATGCCTCTCTGAGTCTCAATTTCCTTATCTGTAAAAATGAGGGGGTTGGATTTTGAGGACCATGTTAGCTCTAAATTAATGATCTTGTGACCCTGGTCCCAAAGATTTAGGGCTATGATTTTTGGGGAAGGGTGGAGTCCCTCCAAGCTCTAAATCATTGGTCTAACGAACTCTCTAAAGGTAACCAAGAGGCACAGTAAATGGAGCGTTGGGACTGGAGTCAAGAGGACTTGAGCTCAGATCCAGCCTCAGATACTTCCTGTGTAACCCCTCAGCAAGTCACTTATCCTCTGTCTGCCTCAGTTTCTTTGACTATAAAATGGGGATAATAACCTATTTCCCAGGGTTGTTGTGAAAATCAAATTAGATAGTATTTGTAAAGTGCCTGGCACATAGTAGGCATTAAAAAAACTCATTTGTTTCCTTCTTTCCTTTTAATGATCCAAATAGAGAATAATCAAGACAGGGAGGCCAAGACAAAATCCAACAGGGAAAATAGTA